>NC_057806.1:60995808-61203793 GCF_018294505.1 Triticum aestivum
CACTCAGTAGGATTTTACAAACTTAGGTGAGTACTGGACTGCAGCTAAGCCCCCGAGTG
Source organism: Triticum aestivum (assembly GCF_018294505.1). Taxonomy (NCBI): domain Eukaryota; kingdom Viridiplantae; phylum Streptophyta; class Magnoliopsida; order Poales; family Poaceae; genus Triticum; species Triticum aestivum. The sequence goes on from NC_057806.1 coordinate 60,995,868, forward strand.
GGAGTGTTGCTCACCACTCGGTAGGATTTTACAAACTTAGGCGAGTACTGGACTGCAGCTAAGCCCCCGAGTGGGAGTGTTGATCAACACTTGGTAGGATTTTACAAACTTAGGTGAGTACTGGACTGCAGCTAAGCCTCCGAGTGGGAGGATTTCTCACCACTCGGTAGGATTTTACAAACTTAGGCAAGTACTGGACTGCAGCTAAGCCCCCGAGTGGGAGTGTTGCTCACCACTCGGTAGGATTTTACAAACTTAGGCAAGTATTGGACTGCAGCTAAGCCCCCGAGTGGGAGGCTAGCTCACCACTAGATATGATTTTAAAAACTTAGGCGAAACGGATTCGCAGCTAAGCCCCCGAGTGAGAGGCTTGCTCACCACTCGGTAGGATTTTCTTTCGAACTTAGGCAAAATGGATTCACGGCTAAGTCACCCACTAGGGGATTTCAGATGTAAATAAAAGCAACAACAATCGTTCGAGAGGACTGTAAAGCTCTTGTCTTTGATAAACAAATTACAAAGGTATTTCTTGTTACATTTTATTCGAACCAGTACTTAAGTATAAAAGGGGCAGAGCAGGTCTGCATTCCAAGCCCGTGGCTTGTCTTTCTTATGCTCGACACTGTAAAGGTGGTATGCTCCATTGTGGAGCACTCTGGTGACAGTGAATGGACCTTCCCAAGCCGGGGCGAGCTTGTGTGGTTTCTGTTGATCCACTCGAAGAACCAAGTCACCCTCTTGAAAGGCTCGACCCCTCATGTGTCTAGCGTGGAATCGATGCAAGTCTTGCTGATAAATGGTCGACCGGATCAAGGTCATCTCTCTTTCCTCCTCTAGGAGGTCGACTGCGTCTTGCCGAGCTTGTTCTGTTCATCTTCAGAGAAGAGCTCCACTCGTGGTGCATTATGAAGCAAGTCACCCGGTAGAACAGCTTCAGCTCCATAGACCAAGAAGAATGGAGTTCGGCCAGTCGACCGATTGGGAGTTGTCCTCAATCCCCAAAGAACTGATGGAAGTTCATCAACCCAGGCGCCCGCCGCGTGCTTGAGATCTCTCATCAATCGGGGTTTCAGTCCTTTGAGAATCAGGCCATTTGCTCTTTCTGCTTGTCCATTCGACTGGGGATGGGCGACTGAAGCATAGTCGACTCATGTGCCTTGTGAGGCGTAAAAAGTTCTGAACTCATCAGAATCGAAGTTTGATCCGTTGTCAGTGATGATGCTATGCGGAACCCCATATCTGAATGTCAACTCTCTGGTGAAGCTGACAGCAGTACTAGCTTCAAGATTCTTAATAGGCTTGGCTTCGATCCATTTGGTAAACTTGTCGACTGCTACGAGCACATGAGTGAAGCCACTCCCACCAGTCCTCAGTGGACCAACCATGTCTAATCCCCAAACAACAAAGGGCCAGACGAGTGGAATGGTCTTCAGGGCTGATGCAGGTTTGTGCGACATATTGGAGTAGAACTAGCAGCCTTCGCATCTGTCGACTATATATTTCGCCATTTCGTTTGCTCGTGGCCAATAAAATCCAGCTCGGTATGCTTTAGCCACAATGGTCCGAGAGGACGCATGGTGACCGCAGGTCCCCGAATGGATGTCGTGGTGGATCAGTCGACCTTCTTCTGGAGTTATGCATTTTTGGCTGACCTCGGTTGCACTTTCTCTGAACAGTTGTCCTCTTATTATAGTAAAGCCCTTGGATCGACGGACGATCTGTCGAGCCTCTTCTTCATCTTCTGGGAGCTCTTTCCTAAGGATATATGCAATGTATGGCACTGTCCAGTCGGGAGTGATGACAAACACCTCCATGATCAAGTCGACCACGGCTAGGACCTCGACTTCAGTTGGATCTGTGGCACTCTTAGGCTGCGGGGGTTCTTTAATGAAGGGATCTTCTTGAACTGAAGGTGCATGAATATGCTCCAGGAACACATTACTGGGGATGGCTTCTCTCTTGGAGCCTATCTTTGCTAAATCATCTGCTTCTTGATTTTTCAGTCGGAGTATATGATGGAGCTCTAACCCCTCAAACTTCTTTTCCAACTTCCTCACCGCGTTGCAGTAACCAGTCATGGCTGGGCTTCTGACGTCCCACTCCTTCATCACTTGATTGACTACCAAATCTGAGCCGCCATAGACCATGAGGCGACGGACGCCGAGTGAGATGGCCATACGCAACCCATACAAGAGTGCTTCATATTCTGCTTCGTTATTGGAGGAATCAAAGTGAATCTGAAGGACATATCTGAGCTTGTCTCCTTGGGGGGACACCAGTACCACCCCAGCACCGGAACCATTCAGCATCTTGGAACCATCAAAGAACATGGTCCAGTGCTCCGAGTGAACTTGAGTCGGCAGTCGTTGTTTGATCCACTCGGCGAGGAAATCTGCTACTGCTCGGGACTTGATAGCTTTCTTTGTCTCAAACTTGATATCTAAGGGAAGGAGTTCAATCACCCACTGTGCCACTCGACCAGTTGCATCTTTGTTGTTCAGAATCTCTGACAATGGAGTGTCGCTGATGACTGTAATGGAGTGATCAGAGAAGTAATGTGCAACCTTCTTCGTGGTCATATAAATCCCATAAACAAGCTTCTGATAATGTGGATATCTTTGCTTTGATGGAGTCAAAACTTCAGAGACATAGTATACTGGGCGCTGAACTTTGTAGGCTTTTCCTTCTTCTTCTCGCTCGACCGTAAGTACTATACTGACGACTTGTCTAGTGGCTGCAATGTAAAGCAGTAAAGGCTCTTTGCTGATTGGAGCAACAAGCACCGGCTGGGTGGAAAGCAGGGCTTTAAGCTCTGCAAATGCTGCATCAGCTTCAGGAGTCCACTCGAACTTATCTGACTTCTTCAGCAGTCGGCAAAGAGGCAGCACCTTTTCACCGAGGCGAGAAATGAATCACCTTAGGGTGGCCAAACAACCGGTAAGCTTCTGGACATCATGCACACGCACAGGGCGTTTCATCCGGAGTATGGCACCTACTTTCTCTGGGTTAGCGTCGATCCCTCGTTCAGAAATGAGAAAACCGAGTAATTTTCCACCTGGAACTCCAAACGTGCATTTTGATGGATTAAGCTTGATATCATACCTTCTGAGGTTGGCAAAGGTTTCAGCAAGGTCAGCCAGTAGGTCGGAACCTTTACGTGACTTGACCACAATGTCATCCATGTATGCTTCCACATTCCGACTGATCTGAGTGAGTAAACACTTCTGAATCATCCGCATGAATGTGGCTCCGGCGTTCTTAAAACCGAATGGCATAGTGACATAACAGAAGGACCCAAATGGGGTGGTGAAAGCTGTTTTTATCTCATCGGTTCCATACAGATGGATCTGATGATACCCGGAATAAGTGTCCAAAAAGGACAAACGCTCACACCCCATGGTCGAGTCGACTATTTGGTCGATGCGAGGGAGAGGAAAGTGATCTTTCGGGCAGGCCCGATTGATATGTTTGAAGTCAATGCACATGCGAAGTGAGTCGTCCTTCGTTGGGACCATGACAACATTAGGTAACCACTCGGAGTGGTAAATTTCTCGGATAAACTCAGCTGCTAGAAGTCGAGCCACTTCTTCACCGATTGCCTTCCTCTTCTATACGGCGGACCATCGAAGATGTTCTTTGACTGGTTTTACTTTTGGGTCGACTCGCAAGCGATGCTCATCCAGTCCCCTAGGAACACCTGGCATGTCAGAAGGTTTCCATGCAAAGATGTCCCAGTTCTCATGGAGGAACTGGATGAGCGCTTCTTCCTATTTGGAGTCGAGTGTTGTTGAAATGTGAGTCGGGGCAGCATTGGGATCCGTCGGGTGAATGTGAATAAACTTTGTTTCACCAGACGACTGGAATGCTGAATCCGTGGCAGGCTTCTTAGCTCGCAACAAATCACTCGAATCTGCATTTTTTTAATATTCCTGCAATTCCACTATTTCCATCTGTGCATCGGCGATCTTTGAGCCCTTCTGGAAGCACTCTTCTGCCTTCTTTCGATTGCCAGTGATAGTGATCACCCCTTTGGGACCAGGCATCTTCAATTTGAGGTACACATAACATGGTCAAGCCATAAAACGTGCATAAGCTAGCCTGCCCAAAATAGCATGATAAGCACTCTGGAAATCCACAACTTCAAATGTCAACTTTTCCTTGCGGTAATTCTTGGAATCACCAAACACTACATCAAGGGCGATCTGGCCGAGTGATGCAGCCTTCTTGCCAGGAATGACTCCATGGAAACTCATATTGCTTTCACTGAGTCTGGACATCTGAATGCCCATTCCTTTCAACGTCTCTGCATACATTATATTCAGGCCACTCCATCAGAACCTTAGTCAATCGGGTGCCTTCGACTACTGGGTCGACCACCAATGCTTGCCTCCCAGGGGTGGCTATGTGCGCTGGGTGATCAGACTGGTCGAATGTAATGGCAGTCTGAGACCACTTCAAATAACTGGGTGTCACCGAGGCGACCATGTTTACTTCTCTGTTGATGACTTTCAGTCGACTCTTACTCTCAACATCAGCGAAAATCATCAGAGTGGAATTGACGTGGGGGTAACCATCATCATCCTCTTCCCCATCCTCAACTTTGTCTGTTTCCTTCTCCTTTTCCTTGGGCTGATTCTCTCGAAATTGCTGGATTAGGAGTCAACACTGTCGAGTGGTATGCTTTGGGTAAATGAAATTACCCTCTTCATCTTTCTTGGTGTGAATGTGGCATGGTAAATCCAGCACATCATTTCCATCTTGATCTTTTACTTTCTTGGGGTTCCACGGTCCTTTGGGTTTCCCCTTGAACTTCCCTTGAGTTATGGCCAAGGCTTCTACAGGAGCAGCTGGCTCGGCTTTGCGCTTCTGCTTCCGACTGGAGTTCCCTCCGGTTTCGTGGGCGACTGTTTTGTGCTTGCCACTCCGGAGTCGGTCTTCTTCTTCACCATTGGCATACTTGGTGGCAATCTCCATCATCCGAGTCAGAGTCATATCTCCCGTTCGACCGAATTTTAGATTCAACTCCCGATACTTAACGCCTTCTTTGAAGGCACAAATTGCTTGGTGATCTGACACATTCTCCACTGTGTGGTGCAACGTGATCCATCTCTGGATATAATCCCTCAAAGTTTCATTCGGTTTCTGAATGCAACACTGTAATTCTGTCAACCCTGCTGGCCGCTTGCAAGTACCTTCAAATGTTCTGACAAATACTCGAGCAAGATCTTCCCAAGTATAAATACTACCAGGAGCTAACTGATTCAGCCACGCCCTGGCCGAGCCCTTTAGCATCAAAGGAAGGTGCTTCATGGCCACTTCATTGTTGCCGCCACCGATCTGTACAACCACTCGGTAATCATCAAGCCAAGTGTCAGGCTTGGACTCACCAGTGAACTTATTGACTCCAGTCGCCAACCTGAAGTTGGGAGGAATCACCACAACCCTGATGGCTCTGCTGAAGCACTCTGGGCCTGAGACATGCACTCTGCTGCTAGTTGGAAAATCTCTGTCGGGGCCTTCTCTGTGAGATCTATTTCTGTCGACCAGACCCTGAACGAGAATAGATCTCGCATCAAAGCCCGGTTCCCTGGGGTCGAGTGGAATCCTTCGCCCACCACTATGAGGGCGTCTGTCATCCTGCTGCTGAGGCATGTATGATCCACTCCTTGGGGGAGGCGTGGGCGCTCGACGACGATCATCGTGATCGAGTCGGTGATCATACTGCTCACGGTTTCTGTACTGATCTCGTCGGTCTCCACGTCCCTCACGCCTTGGGGGCGATCTTGGGCTGTGAGCCAACTGGACTGTGTCTACAAACCACGGATCTGCTGTGAATCATATTCCGCGACTGAGATACTACTGTATTCTGCTCTCCCGCGGCTCGGAGCAATGCCCAGATCTACACCAAACCTCGACCAGCTTCTGACTGGGAAGGTTGAATTGACTCCGCTATTCGGGCCGCAGCTGCGAGATTATGGATTGGAGTTCGGTATACCCGAGTCGGAGGTGGAAAAAGTTGACATCGACTGGATTCGGGAGAATGCTGCCGAGCATGCTCGTCGAGTGCACGCTGGAGGTTCTCCAGTCGAGTGCGCTCAGCCAAGTTGGCCAGGCGCGCCTCCTCCAAGGCCTAGGCCTCAGGGGTTTCTCCAACGATAGGAGTGTGAAGTGCATCCATGTTCCGGCGGTGAAGTTCCTCCCTCCTCTGTGAAGAGAGGGGTTCGGGTCGGTACTCTTCCTGGACACGCGGCGGATCGCCGCCACCAACGCCTCCGTCCTCACGGGTGAAGGCAGGAAGACTTCATGGTCCATTGACCATCAAAACTTCCGCTGCGGGGTCGCTGCTGTTGCACTCGGATGCGGTCTCTACGGAGCCAGTTGATAGGTCGAATAGGCCATAGAGAGTTTCGTCGGGCTCGATTGCCGCGACCTGGGGGGTGGCCGATTGGCGAGCCACCGCGTGTCTCACCCACCGCTGAAGCCTCGACCGACCAGAATGTTTGCCCCAGCGGGCTGCAGGGAGGGAGGTCGACACGGGAGCCGACCGATACTGAGTCGATGGCTGCCGTAGGAGGACACCACGAACGCACGCGTGAAAGTGCGTTGCCCCGCGGACGGGGAGCACCTCAACGTCGAGTGGAGCTTCCTGGAGCCAAGCGGAGTCGTCGGCGATGAATACGAGCGCACCGAGATGGATCTCGTGGCCCTTGGCCAAACCTCCGCCTGAAACCATGTTGATGAGGATCCGAAAAATCACAACTTCTCCAACAAGTCGCTAAGACACCTGCCCCACGATGGGCGCCAACTGTCGTGGTTCTAAGTCTGACAGTAGAATAGGGGGGTAGGGATGTAGAGGCAAGATCCTAGCTATGGAGGAGTTGTACACGCGAGGTTTACGAGTTCAGGCCCTTCTCGGAGGAAGTAACAGCCCTATGTCTCGGAGCCCGGAGGCGGTCAACTGGATTATATGTGTGTGAGTTACAGGGGGTGCGAACCCTTGTCCCTGAGGAGGGGGTGGCTTATATAGAGTTTGCCATACCCCTCCCGCCCTCAGTTACAAAGGGTTTAAGGTACATAAAGATGGGGACGTTACTGGTAACGCCTGCAATGAAGATACATAATGACCATTAAAGCTATGACTTAATTCCCGACCGTTGCAGAGTGGAGTGGCTCTAGATCTTCTGGTAGTCGAGTGATTGTCCATACGATCGAGTATCTTCAAGACTGTCGAGTGGAACATAGCTGCATGGTCGAGTGGATGATGATTTTTCTTCGAATGCTTCTGGTTCTTTTAGAGATGTCCTTGGGAAGGGTATCTTGGACAGATCCATGACCATACCCTAGGTACATAGCTTCATCAGTAGTGGGGTGCGCCCACCCCCTGGGCGCGCCCTCCACCCTCGTGGGCCCCTCGTGGCTCCCCTGATGTATTTCTTCCGCCTATATATATCCATATACCCTAAAACGATTGGGGAGCATAATAGATCGGGAGTTCCGCCGCGAGAAGCCTCTGTAGCCACCGAAAACCAATCTAGACCCGTTCCGGCACCTTGCTGGAGGGGGGAATCCTTTTCCGATGGCCATCTTCATCATCCCGGCGCTCTCCATGACGAGGAGGGAGTAGTTCTCCCTCGGGGCTGAGGGTATGTACCAGTAGCTATGTGTTTGATCTCTCTCTCTCTCTCTCGTGTTCTTGAGGTGGTACGATCTTGATGTATCGCGAGCTTTGTTATTATAGTTGGATCTTATGATGTTTCTCCCCCTCTACTCTCTTGTAATGAATTGAATTTTCGCTTTGAAGTTATCTTATCAGATTGAGTCTTTAAGGATTTGAGAACACTTGATGTATGTCTTGCATAGGATACCCGTGGTGACAATGGGGTATTCTATTGATCAACTTGATGTATGTTTTGGTGATCAACTGGCGGGTTCCGCCCATGAAGCTATGCATAGGGGTTGGCACACGTTTTCGTCTTGACTCTCCGGTAGAAACTTTGGGGCACTCTCTGAGGTCCTATTTGTTGGTTGAACACATGAATCTGAGATTGTGTGACGCATATCGTATAATCATACCCACGGATACTTGAGGTGACATTGGAGTATCTAGGTGACATTAGGGTTTTGGTTGATTTGTGTCTTAAGGTCTTATTCTAGTATGAACTCTAGGGCTGTTTGTGACACTTATAGGAATAGCCCAATGGATTGATTGGAAAGAATAACTTTGAGGTGGTTCCGTACCCTACCATAATCTCTTCGTCTGTTCTCCGCTATTAGTGACTTTGGAGTGACTCTTTGTTGCATGTTGAGGGATAGTTATATGATCCAATTATGTTATTATTTTTGAGAGAACTTGCACTAGTGAATGTATGAACCCCAGGCCTTGTTTCAACGCACTGCAATACCATTTATGCTCACTTTTATTAATAGTTACCTAACTATTTTTATATTTTCAGATTACAAAAACCTTTATCTACCATCCATATACCACTTGTATCACCATCTCTTTGCCGAACTAGTGCACCTATACAATTTACCATTGTATTGGGTGTGTTGGGGACACAAGAGACTCTTTGTTATTTGGTTGCAGGGTTGCTTGAGAGAGACCATCTTCATCCTACGCCTCCTACGGATTGATAAACCTTAGGTCACCCACTTGAGGGATATTTGCTACTGTCCTACAAACCTCTTCACTTGGAGGCCCAACAACATCTACAAGAAGAAGGTTGTGTAGTAGACATCACCCCTCTCTTCCGGTGGCGCCGGAACACCGCCGGGGCCATCATCATCACCGCAATATACACCAACAACTTCACCACCATCATCACCAACTCTTCCCCCCTCTATGCAGCGGTGTAACCCCTCTTTTACCCGCTATAATCTCTACTTAAACATGGTGCTCAACGCTATATATTGTTTCCCAATGATGTATGGCTCTCCTATGATGTTTGAGTAGATCCGTTTTGTCCTATGGGTTAATTGATGATCATGATTGGTTTGAGTTGCATGTTTTATTATTGGTGATGTCCTATGGTGCTCTCCGTGTCGCACAAGCGTGAGGGATCCCTGTTGTAGGGTCTGCAATATGTTCATGATTTGCTTATGGTGGGTGGCGTGAGTGATAGAAACACAGACCCGAGTAAGTAGGTTGTTTGCGTATGGGAATAAAGAGGACTTGATGCCTTATAATGCTATGCTTGGGTTTTACCTTAATGATCTTTAGTATTTGCGGATGCTTGCTAGAGTTCCAATCATAAGTGCATATGATCCAAGAAGAGAAAGTATGTTAGCTTATGCCTCTACCTCAAATAAAATTGCAATGATTATTACCGGTCTAGTTATCGATTGCCAAGGGACAAATAACTTTCTTGTGTGACAACAAAATCTCTACTAAAACTAACTTAGTTGTGTCTTCATCTAAATAGCGGCTACTTTTTATTGACGCTCTCTTTATTATCTTGCAAACCTATCCAACAACACCTACAAAGTACTTCTAGTTTCATACTTGTTCTAGGTAAAGCGAATGTTAAGCGTGCGTAGAGTTGTATCGGTGGTCGATAGAACTTGAGGGAATATTTGTTCTACCTTTAGCTCCTCGTTGGGTTTGACAATCTTACTTATCGAAAGAGGCTACAATTGATCCCCTATACTTGTGGGTTATCACCCATGCCCTACTACAGTTTTTACTCATTGGTTCTGTCCTTCGAGGTGCTGCAGGCACAACATAGTGCAGTGGATGGGTGGTCTCCCTCCGCGAACGCCGTGACCCGTTCAGGTTCGTACGGCGCGGGCGGACGCGCGCCCTACTCTGATCCCTATCCCTCCCACGGGGGAGGGGGATGTCCTGCTGATGGACATGGCCAGCCCGGGTAGAGCCGCCAGGGCGGTAATGGCGGCAACACCGGAGGCTGTGACCGCAACGCTGGTTATGCCGGCAATGGTCGGAAAGCTGGAGGGGGCAACGCCAGCAACAACGGCTGAGGCGGTGGGCGTCGCAACCGTTGGCGTCCCCGGTGAGAAATTTGCAAGAACTGGGGCCATGAAGCCGACGACTGTCGCAAGCACTATGATTAGGATCACAACTCCCACTCCGCCAACTCGGCCTCCACCAACACCGTCGACTTTCCTTGTGTGTTGGATACCGGGGCTACGGATCACTTGCCTAATGATCTTGAGCGCCTCCAAGTTGATGAGCGCTATGACGGCAAGGATCAGGTTCAGGTGGCTAATGGTGCAGGTTTGTCTATTTCACACATTGGTCATTCGCGTTTACCCGGTTCATCTCTTAAACTGCGTAACATCCTTCATGTTCCACACATCAGCCACCATCTTCTCTCTGTTTATCGTCCTTTTTATGATAATGACGTGTTTGCTGAATTTCACCATCATTTTTTCCTTGTTAAGGACAAAGCAACCAGACGCGTCATCCTTCACGATAGAAGTTAGGGGGGATCTATCCGGTCCCCTTTGCTCATGCGTCATCTTCATTGTCTCGCCGTGCCTCCTCCGGTGTTCGAGTTTCGTCATCGCAATGGCATCAACGTCTTGGTCATCCTACAAATAATGTGGTCACTTCCATTGTTCGGAGTCATGAACTTCCGTGTTCTAGTTCAAATAATTCATCGTTAGTTTGTGATGCCTGTCAGCGTGCTAAGAGTCATCAACTACCTTATTCTACTTCGTTTCACATCACTAATGTACCTCTTGAATTAATACATTCAGATGTTTGGGGTCCCGCTCTTGCTTCGTCAGGAGGGTACAAATATTATGTTAGTTTTTTATTGATGACTACACGCGCTTCACATGGATTTATTTGCTTAAACACAAGTCTAATGTTGAGAAAGTTTTCTACAACTTTCAGGCTCATGTCGAACGCCTTCTGGATTATAAAATCAAAGCCGTTCAGTCCGTCTGGGGTGGTGAATACCACAAACTCCATTTATACTTTCAACGCACATGCATCTCTCACCGAGTGTCATGTCTGCATACCTCTTAGCAGAATGGTATTGCCGAGTGCAAACACCGACATCTGGTCGAGATCGGTCTTGCCTTGCTTGCGCACTCCTCTCTTCCACTTAGGTTTTGGGATGAGGCTTTTCTTACGGCATGTTACCTCATCGACCATATGCCCACTCCAGTTCTCAACAAGGACACACCTTTGTTCCGTCTGTTTCATGTTCAGCCCAACGGATCCTCCCTTCGGATTTTTGGGTGTGCTTGCTGGCCTAGTCTCCGCAAGTACAATGCTCACAACCTTGAGTTTCGGTCCAAGATGTGTGTTTTCCTTGGCTATAGTCCTTTGCATAAGAGCTATAAGTGTCTTGACCGTACCTCCGGTCGAATATGCATCTCTCGTGATGTTGTTTTCGACGAGACTGTGTCCCCTTACTCTCAACCCAGCATTTCGGTTGATCCTGCTTCTCTTGAACATGCATCACTTTTCCCTCTGATGAACCGGTTCCGGATGTCCATGTGCATAAATATGACATGTCCTATTTGTCATCTAATTTGTATTTTGCAGGTGATATTGCTTTGAGTTCCCCCTAGGTACATGTTGCTGCTCCGACGCCTCCTGATGTGCCCGACATGCATGACCTACCGCCCGAGGCAGGCGCGGCTGCCTCACCTGATGGTGCGACCATGGACGCGGCTGGGTCGCCACCCTCGCCCGGCGCGGCTGGGTTGCCACCCTCTCCTGGTCCGTCGCATGGGTCGCCGCCCTCACCTGGGCCAGTCCAGCACACCATCGTATCTCGGCCTGTGTTGCCCCTTGCTGAGCCCCCCTCAGCCACGACACCCTCGGCCGAGCCCTTGTCACCGTCGTCTTCTCTTACTGGCGATGCAGCTCCGGGCCATGCTATGGTTACACGCCGTCGTGATCATACGTGCAAGGAGAGTCTTACACTAATGGCACAGTTCGGTATGACTCTCACCGCCGTGCCTTCTTCGTTGCACCGGTTTCCTATTGTGATGCTCTGGGTGAACCTGCCTGGTGTGCCACCATGTCCGAGGAGTTTGCTGCTCTCCGTCACACTAACACCTGGGTGTTGGCGCCTCAGCCACCTGGTGTTAATATTGTGAGCTGCAAGTGGATTTTCAAAACCAAGCATCGTCCGGATGGGTCTGTTGATAAGCACAAAGCTCGTCTTGTTGCTCGTGGTTTCACTCAACAACACGGGATTGACTATGGAGATACTTTTGGCCCGGTGGTGAAGCCTGCCACAGTTCGCTTGGTTTTGTCTCTTGCTGTGTCTCGTGGCTGGAGCCTCCGACAGATTGATATTAGCAATGCCTTTTTACATGAGTTCTTGGCCGAAGATGTGTACATGCAGCAGCCACCTGGGTTCGAGGATGCCACTTATCCCTTGATGACCCACAAGTGTAGGGGATCTATCATAGTCCTTTCAATAAGTAAGAGTGTCGAACCCAACGAGGAGCAGCAGGAAATGATAAGCAGTTTTCAGTTAGGTATTCTCTGCAAGCACTAAAATTATCGGTATAGATAGTTTTGTGATAAGGTAATTTGTAACGGGTAACAAGTAATAAAAGTAAATAAGGTGCAGAAAGATGGCCCAATCCTTTTTGTAGCAAAGGACAAGCCTGGACAAACTCTTATATAAAGGAAAGCACCCCCGAGGACACATGTGAATTATCGTCAAGCTAGTTTTTATCACGTTCATATGATTCGCGTTCGGTACTTTGATAATTTGATATGTGGGTGGACCGGTGCTTGGGTATTGTCCTTCCTTGTAAAAGCATCCCACTTATGATTAACCCCTATTGCAAGCATCCGCAACTACAACAGAAGTATTAAGGTAAACCTAACCATAGCATGAAACATATGGATCCAAATCAGTCCCTTACGAAGCAATGCATAAACTAGGGTTTAAGATTCTGTCACTCTAGCAGCCCATCATCTACTTATTACTTCCCAATGCCCTCCTCTAGGCCCAAACAATGGTGAAGTGTCATGTAGTCGACGTTCACATGACACCACTAGAGGAAAGACAACATACATCTCATCAAAATATCGAACGAATATCAAATTCACATGACTACTTATAGCAAGACTTCTCCCATGTCCTCAGGAACAAATGTAACTACTGACAAATAATATTCATGTTCAAAATCAGAGGGGTATTAAGATGCATAAAGGATCTGAACATATGATCTTCCACCGAATAAACCAACTAGCATCAACTCCAAAGAGTAATCAACATTACTAGCAACCCACAATTACCAATCTGAGGCTTTGGGACAAAGATTAGATACAAGAGATGAACTAGGGTTTGAGATGAGATGGTGCTTGTGAAGATGTTGATGGAGATTGACCCCCTCCCAATGAGAGGATCGTTGGTGATGACGATGGTGATGATTTCCCCCTTCGGGAGGGAAGTTTCCCCGGCAGAACAGCTCCGCCAGAGCCCTAGATTGGTTCCGCCAAGGTTTCGCCTCGTGTCGGCGGAGTTTCGTCCCGTGAGCTAGCTTATGATTTTTTTCCTGGACGAAAGACGTCATATAGCAGAAGATGGGCATTAGAGGGCTGCCAGGGGGCCCACGAGGCAGGGGGCGCGCCCAGGGGGTAGGGCGCGCCCCCCACCCTCATGGATGGTGGGTGGCCCCCCTCTGGTACTTCTTTCGCCCAATATTTTTTATATATTCTGAAACTTGCTCCTGTGAAGTTTCATGACTTTTGGAGTTGTGCAGAATATGTCTCTAATATTTGCTCCTTTTCCAGCCCATTATTCCAGCTGCCGGCATTCTCCCTCTTCATGTAAACCTTGTAAAATAAGAGAGAATAGGCATAAGTATTGTGACATAATGTGTAATAATAGCCCATAATGCGATAAAATATCGATATAAAAGCATGATGCAAAATGGACGTATCAACTCCCCCAAGCTTAGACCTCGCTTGTCTTCAAGCGAAAGCCGATATCGATAAATATGTCCTCATGTTTAGAGATAGAGGTGTCGATAAAAATAGAATACAAACATGAGGGCATCATGATCATTCTTAGAACAACAACATATACATATATTGTCATATGATCTCTTATGCTAAAGTAACAATTCAGTCACAATTTGAAGTATGAATTAGAAACTTCATTGAGAACCAACAAACTATAATCTCAGTCATTGAAGCAATTGTAATTTATCATAACATCAGAAAGAGTCAATATAAGAGCTTTTCATCAAGTCCACATACTCAACTATCATTTAGTCTTTCACAATTGCTAACACTCACGCGATATTTATGGTTATGAAGTTTTAATCGGACACAAAGAAAGATAGGGGCTTATAGTTTTGCCTCCCAACCTTTTTCCTCAAGGGTAATGTCAAAAATAATAGTTCATGAAAACTCACATCCAATTAGCTATATATATCAGGATCTTTCCAACACATTGTGCTTGCCAAAGGATAAAATGTAAAAAGGAAAGGTGAAGATCACCATGACTCCTGCATGAAGTATAAGACAACAATAAAAGATAGGCCCTTCGCAGAGGGAAGCAGAGGTCGTCATGTGCTTTTATGGTTGGAATCTTAATGCGAAAGAACGTCACTTTATATTTCCACTTGTGCCTTTATTATGCAGTCCGTCGTTTTTATTTCTTCCACATCACAAGATCGTATAAAGCTTATTTTCTCCGCACTAATAAATCATAGATATTTGGAGATCAATTTTTATTGCTTGCAACAATGACAACTTACTTGAAGGATCTTACTCAATCCATAGGTAGATATGGTGGACTCTCATGGCAAAACTAGGTTTAAGGATATTTGGAAGCACAAGTTGTATCTCTACTTGGTGCAAAGAATTTGGCTAGCATGAGAGGGAAAGGCAAGCTCAACATGTTGGAACATCAACTCTTTAGCATGTCATATTTTAATGAGTGCTCACAATCATAAAAGATGTCCAAGATAGTATATTTATATGTGAAACCTCTTTCTTTATTACTTCCTATTAATTGCAACGATGACCAAAACTATGTTTGTCAACTCTCAACAACTTTTATTCATCATACTCTTTATATGTGAAGTCATTACTCTCCATAAGATCCATATGATCTCTTTATTTCTTTTTATTCTTTCTCTTTTATTTTATTCCCTCAAGATCATAGCAAGATAATCAAGCCCTTAACTCAACACTAATTTTTATTATATATAGCTCACGGACTCGATTACATAGAAGGATCATAAAGCAAAACTCAAAACTAGATCATATTAAAACTTTATTCTACTAGATCAAAGTATTACCAAAAGGATCGAACTAAGAAAAACGGTAAATTATAAAAGTGTGATGGTGATACGATACCGGGGAACCTCAAGCTTGGCAGTTGCCAAGGGGAGTGCCCATACCCATGTGTTTTACGTCTCCTTCTTCGGGGGTGGTGATGTGATACTATTGGCGATGATGCCCCTTAGGATGTGATTCTCTTCCTCGAGCTTATTGACTTGCTGCTTGAGGTCCATTATTTCCTTACGGAGCTTGCCCGTGACGGCTAAAGCTCCTTTCACCCAAGGATGTTGCATAGCTGCGGGAGAACAATTAACACTCTTTTTCATATTTTCATAAGAAAGAAATCTAACAATGGAAGGGATGACCGAGTTGGAATAGCTGAGCTCTGTAGTTCCCCCATCGTGAATCCAGCTCAGAACACGAGAAGTAACTTATTCATCCTCCTCCATGGCATCTATCCTTTTCAAGTCAGCTTCCATCTCTTCCTCAGTTGATGGCCCAAAGTGGTCAGCATTGTTGTTTGCTCTTGGTCCCGATGTCGGATGAGACACCCGAATCTCCCCGACTGACTCTTGAGAAGACATCTTGCTTTATGACTGCAGCAGAAATAGCTCGAAACAAAACAAAGGATATTTGCGTGGTACGGTGGTCAAAACCTTTGGGAGATTATATAATGAATTTTTACCGACCAAAAGAAGTATCGTGCAAGAAAACGGAGTCCGGAGGGCACACGAGGTGTCCACGAGGCAGGGGGCACGCCCTCCACCCTCGTGGACGCCTCGTGTCCTTCCCGGACTGCTTCTTATTTTCCTATTTTCTTAAATATTCCAAAACGAAGAAAAATTGCTATTAGAACTGTTTTGGAGTCTGTTTACTTACCGTACCACGTACCTATTCCTTTTTGGAGTCTGAAACATTCTGGAAAGTGTCCTTTATGTATTCCTCCAGGGTTACGGTTTCAATAACATTAGTTTCAACATTTATGGGATTGCCTGAGATATAATGTTTGATTCTTTGACCGTTCATCACCCTCGGATTTGTGCCTTCGAAGTTGTTGTTTTTTATGGCACCGGAACGATAGACCTCCTCGATGACGTAAGGAACTTCCCATTTAGAGAGGAGTTTTCCTGCAAAAAATCTTAAATGAGGGTTGTATAATAATACATAATCACCTACGTTAAACTCATGTTTTTGTATCCTTTCATCATGCCATATTTTAACTTTTTCTTTAAACAGTTTGGCATTCTCATAAGCCTGGGTTCTCCATTCATCAAGTAAGCTAATGTCAAAAAGCCTCTTCTCACCGGCAAGTTTGAAATCATAATTGAGCTCTTTAATGGCCCAATATGCCTTATGTTCTAGTTCGATAGGTAAGTGACATGCTTTACAATCAACCATTTTATACCGAGACATGCCCATATGATTTTTATATGCAGTTCTATAAGCTCATAAAGCATCATCAAGTTTCTTGGACCAATTCTTTCTAGATCTATTAACAGTCTTTTGCAAAATTAATTTAAGCTCTCTATTGCTCAGTTCTACTTGACCTCTAGACTGTAGGTGATAAGGAGATGCAATTCTATGATTAACATCATACTTAGCAAGCATTTTACGAAAGGCACCATGAATAAAATGTGAACCACCATCAGTCATTAAGTATCTGGGGACTCCAAACCTCAGAAAAATAACTTCTTTAAGCATCTTAATAGAGGTGTTACGATCAGTACTACTAGTTGGAATAGCTTCTACCCACTTAGTAACGTAATCAACAACAACTAAAATATGTGTATAACCATTAGAGGAAGGAAACGGTCCCATATAGTCAAAGCCCCAAACATCAAATGGTTCAATAACAAGTGAATAATTCATAGGCATTTCTTAACGTCTACTAATATTGCCAATTCTTTGACATTCATCACAAGGCAAAACAAACTTACGGGCATCCCTGAAGAGAGCAAGATAATAAAAACCGGATTGCAATACCTTATGTGCAGTTCTATCTCCAGCATGGCGTCCTCCATAAGCCTCAGAGTGACACTTGCGTAGGATCTGTTCCTGTTCATGCTCAGGTACACAACGTCTAATAACACCATCTACTCCTTCATAAAGGTGTGGGTCATCCCGAAAGTAATGTCTTAAATCATAGAAAACCTTTTTCTTTTGCTGGTGTGTGAAACTAGGTGGTATAAATTTACCAACAATATAATTAGCATAATCATCATACCATGGAACAGTACGAGAAGCATTTATGACAGCTAGTTGTTCATCAGGAAAGCTATCATCAATAGGTAGTGGGTCCTTAAGAACATTCTCTAACCTAGACAAGTTGTCTGCAACGGGGTTCTCAGCTCCCTTTCTATCAATAATATGCAAATCAAATTCTTGTAACAAGAGAACCAACCCAATAAGTCTAGGTTTAGCATCTTTCTTTTCCATAAGATATTTAATAGCAGCATGAATCAGTGTGAACAGTTACTTTAGAATCAACTATATAAGGTCTGAACTTATCACAAGCAAATACAACTGCTAAAAACTCCTTTTCAGTAGTAGCATAATTTCTTTGAGCACTGTCTAGAGTCTTACTAGCATATTGGATAACATTTAATTTCTTATCAACCCTTTGTCCTAGAACAACCCCTACAACATAATCACTAGCATCACACATAATTTCAAAGGGTAAATTCCAATCAGACGGCTAAACAATTGGTGCAGAAATCAAGGCTTTCTTAAGTATTTCAAATGCTTCTACATAATCATCATCAAATACAAAAGGAACATCTTTTTGTAAGAGGTTAATCAGAGGTCTGGAGATTTTTGAGAAGTCCTTAATGAACCTCCTATAAAAAACGGCATGACCAAGGAAACTTCTTATACCTTTAATGTCCTTAGGGCACGACATCTTTTCAATAGCATCAACTTTAGCTTTATCAACTTCAATACCTCTTTCAGAAATGTTCTGCCCCAAGACAATACCTTCATTAACCATAAAGTGGCACTTCTCCCAATTCAAGACAAGATTAGTTTCTTCACATCTCTGCAAAACTTGATCAAGGTTGCTTAAGCAATCATCAAAAGAAGTTCCATAAACAGAAAAATCATCCATAAACAATCTTTTCACAAAAGTCAGAGAATATAGCAGTCATACATCTTTGAAAGGTAGCAGGTGCATTGCATAAACCAAAAGGCATACGTCTATAAGCAAAGGTACCGAAAGGGCAAGTAAAAGTGGTCTTTTCTTGATCCTCTTTTGACACAGGTATTTGAGAGAAATCAGAATAACCATCTAGAAAGAAAAAAATGTGTATGTTTGGATAATATTTCTAGCATTTGATCAATAAAAGATAAAAGATAATGATACTTTTTAGTAGCTTTATTTAATTTGCAGAAATCAATTACCATTCTATAACCTGTAACAATTCTTTGTGGGATCAATTCATCTTTATCATTAGGAACAACAGTAATACCTCCCTTCTTAGGGACACAATGGACATGACTTACCCACTGACTATCAGCAACGGGATCAATTATACCTGCCTCCAAAAGCTTTAGTATTTCTTTTCTTACATCTTATTTCATCTTAGGATTTAACCGTCATTGGTGATCAACAACCGGTTTCGCGTCTTTCTCCAATTTTATTTTGTGCTGGCATAGAGTGGGACTAATGCCCTCAAGATCATCAAGAGTATACCCAATAGCAGCACGGTGCTTCTTCAGAGTTTCCAATAATTTCTTTTCTTCATGCTCTGAAAGGTTAGCACTAATAATAACAGGATATATCTCTTTCTCATCAAGATAAGCATATTTAATAGTATCGGGTAAAGGTTTAAGCTCAAACACGGGGTCACCCTTGGGTGCAGGAGGATCCCCTAGAATTTCAACAGGCAGGTTGTGTTTCAAAATAGGCCCTTGTTTAAAGAATATTTCATCTATTTCCCTTGTTTCATTCATAAACATATCATTTCCATGGTCTAGCAAATATTGCTCTAAAGGTTCATTAGGAGGCACGGCAATAGAAGCAAGACCAATAATTTCATCTTTACTAGGCAATTCTTTATCATGGGGTTGTCTACGAAACTTAGCAAAATTAAACTCATGAGACATATCCCCCAAACCAATAATAACAACATCCTTTTTGCAGTCTATCTTAGCATTAGCAGTATTCAAGAAGGGTGTACCAAATATAATGGGACAAAAGTCGTCTTGTGGGGAACCAAGAACAAGAAAATCAGCAGGATATTTAACTTTCCCACACAAGACTTCAACATCTCTAACAATCCCAACTGGTGAAATAGTGTCTCTATTGGCAAGATTAACATCAATTTCCTCTATCTCAGCAGGTGCAATATCATGCATAATTTATTTATATAAGGAATGAGGTATTGCACTTGCACTAGCACCCATATCACATAAGCCATGATAGCAATGATCTCCTATCTTAACAGAAATAATAGGCATGCCTACAACAGGTCTATGTTTGTTTTTAGTATCAGGTCTAGCAATTCTAGCAGCCTCATCACAGAAGTAAATAACATGCCCATCAATATTATCGGCCAAGAGATCTTTAACCATAGCAACACTAGGTTCAACTTTAATTTGCTCAGAGGGAGTAGGTGTTCTAGTATTACTCTTATGAACCACAGTTGAAGCTTTAGCATTATCCTTTATTCTAATAGGGAAAGGTGGTTTCTCAATATAAGCAGTAGGAACAACAGGATCATTATAAGTGATAGTCTTTTCTTCAACTTTAATAGGTGCAACTACTTTTACTTCAATGGGCAGATTATATTTAAACCACTTCTCCTTAGGGAGATCAACATGAGTAGCAAAGGATTCACAGAAAGAAGCTGCTATCTCAGAGTCAAGTCCATATTTAGTGCTAAATTCACGAAAGGCATCGGTATCCATAAAAGATTTAACACAATCAAACTTTGGGGTTATACTTGACTCCTTACCTTCGTCGAGATCCCAATCTTCAGAGTTGCGTTTAATTCTCTCCAATAAATCTCATTTGAACTCAATAGTCTTCATCATAAAAGAGCTAGTACAAGAAGTATCGAGCATGGAGCAATTATCGAGAGAAAGCCGAGCACAAATTTTTTGAATAATAATTTCTCTTGAGAGCTCATGATTGGGGCATGAATATAACATTGACTAAGCCCCCCAAGCTTAAGCGATGCTTTCTCCTTCGCGATGCCAAAAATTATATATATAATTACGATCACGATGAACAAGATGCATAGGATAAAACTTCTGATGAAATTCCAATTTCAATCGGTTGTAGTTCCATGATCCCATATCATCACATAGCCTAAACCATGTCAATGTCTTTCCCTTCAAAGATAAAGGGAATACCTTCTTCTTGATAACATCCTTGGGCATACATGCAAGCTTAAATAATCCACAAACTTCATCCACGTAGAGTAGGTGCAAATTGCTACCTCTTGACCTTGCGTTGGATTTCCCCAAAGAGGAAGGGATGATGCAGCAGAGTAGCGTAAGTATTTCCCTCAGTTTTTGAGAACCAAGGTATCAATCCAGTAGGAGGCCACGCTCAAGTCCCTCGTACCTGCACAAAACGATAGCTACTCGCAACCAACGCGATTAGGGGTTGTCAATCTCTTCACAGTCACTTACGAGAGTGAGATCTGATAGATATAATATTTTTGGTATTTTTGGTATAGAGATGCAAAGTGAAAAGTAAAAGGCAAAGTAAAAAAGCAAAACAAGATTAAAGTGATGGAGATTGATATGATGAGAATAGACCTGGGGGCCATAGGTTTCACTAGTGGCTTCTCTCAAGAGCATAAGTATTCTACGGTGGGTGAACAAATTACTATTGAGCAATTGACAGAATTGAGCATAGTTATGAGAATATCTAGGCATGATCATGTATATAGGCATCACGTCCGTGACAAGTAGACCGAAACGATTCTGCATCTACTACTATTACTCCACTCATCGACCGCTATCCAGCATGCATCTAGAGTATTAAGTTAAAAACAGAGTAACACTTTAAGCAAGATGACATGATGTAGAGAGATAAATTCATGCAATATGAAATAAAACCCATCTTGTTATCCTCGATGGCAACGATGCAATACGTTCCTTGCTGCCCCTTCTGTCACTGGGAAAGGACACCACAAGATCG
This sequence comes from Triticum aestivum, assembly GCF_018294505.1. NCBI lineage: Eukaryota > Viridiplantae > Streptophyta > Magnoliopsida > Poales > Poaceae > Triticum > Triticum aestivum. Next base: position 61,017,251 of record NC_057806.1, read on the forward strand.
AACCCAAAGCTAAGCACTTCTCCCATGGCAAGAACTACCAATCTAGTTGGCAAAACCAAATGGATAATTCAAAGAGACTTGCAAAGATAACCAATCATACATAAAAGAATTCAGAGAAGATTCAAATATTGTTCATAGATAGACTTGATCATAAACCCACAATTCATCGGTCTCAACAAACACACCGCAAAAAGAAGATTACATCGAATAGATCTCCACAAGAGAGGGGGAGAACTTTGTATTGAGATCCAAAAAGAGAGAAGAAGCCATCTAGCTACTAACTATGGACCCGAAGGTCTGAGGTAAACTACTCACACTTCATCGGAGAGGCTATGATGATGTAGAAGCCCTCCGTGATGACGGCCCTCTCCGGCGGAGCTCCGGAACAGGCCCCAAGATGGGATCTCGTGGATACAGAAAGTTGCGGCGGTGGAAATAGGTTTTTGGCTCCTGTTCTGTTTGTTTGGGGGTACGTAGGTATATATATATATATGAGGAAGGAGTACGTCGGTGAAGCACTGAGGGGCCCACGAGGCAGGGGGCGTGCCCTAGGGGGGGAGCCCCCACCCTCGTGACCGCCTCTTTGATGCCTTGGCATAGGGTCCAAGTCTCTTGGATCACGTTTGGTGAGAAAATCACGTTCCTGAAGGTTTCATTCCGTTTGGACTCCGTTTGATATTCCGTTTCTTCGAAACACTGAAATAGGCAAAAAACAACAATTCTGGGCTGGGCCTCCGGTTAATAGGTTAGTCCCAAAAATAATATAAAAGTGAAAAATAAAGCCCAATATAGTCCAAAACAGTAGATAATATAGCATGGAGAAATCAAAAATTATAGATACGTTGGAGACGTATCAGGCATCCCCAAGCTTAATTCCTGCTCGTCCTCGAGTAGGTAAATGATAAAAAGAGAATTTTTGATGCGGAGTGCTACTTGGCATAATTTCAATGCAAATCTTCTTAATTGTGATATTAATATTCAGATTCGAAAGATTCAAGACAAAAGTTTATATTGACATAAAAATAATAATACTTCAAGCATACTAACAAAGCAATTATGTCTTCTCAAAATAACATGGCCAAAGAAAGTTATCTCTACAAAATCATTTAGTATGGCTATGCTCTATCTTCACCACACAAAGTATTTAAACATGCACAACCCCGATGACAAGCCAAGCAATTGTTTCATACTCTAACTTTTTCAAAACTTTTTCAATCTTCACGCAATACATGAGCGTGAGCCATGGATATAGCACTATAGGTGGAATAGAATGGTGGTTGTGGAGAAGACAAAAATGAGGGGAAGATAGTCTCACATTAACTAGGCGTATCAACGGGCTATGGAGATGCCCATCAATAGATATCAATGTGAGTGAGTAGGGATTGCCATGCAACGGATGCACTAGAGATATAAGTATATGAAAGCTCATCAAAAGAAACTAAGTGGGTGTGCATCCAACTTGCTTGATCACGAAGACCTAGGGCATTTTGAGGAAGCCCATCATTGGAATATACAAGTCAAGTTCTATAATGTAAAATTCCCACTAGTATACGAAAGTGACATAACGAGAGACTCTCTATCATGAAGATCATGGTGCTACTTTGAAGCACAAGTGTGGTAAAAGGATAGTAACATTGTCCCTTCTCTCTTTTTCTCTCATTTTTTGGGCCTTTTCTCTTTTTTATGGCCTCTTTTATTTCTCTTTTTATTTGGGCTTCTTTGGCCTCTTTTATTTAATTTTCGTCCGGAGTCTCATCCCGACTTGTGGGGAAATCATAGTCTCCATCATCCTTTCCTCACTGGGACAATGCTCTAATAATGATGATCATCACACTTTTATTTTTCTTACAACTCAACAATTACAACTCGATACTTAGAACAAAATATGACTCTATATGAATGCCTCCGGCGGTGTACCGGGATATGCAATATGACAATGATGAATGTGTCATAATAAACGGAACGGTGGAAAGTTGCATGGCAATATATCTCGGAATGGCTATGGAAATTCCATAATAGGTAGGTATGGTGGCTGTTTTGAGGAAGGTACATGGTAGGTGTATGATACCGGCGAAAGGTGTGCGGTATTAGAGAGGCTAGCAAAGGTGGAAGGGTGAGAGTGCGTATAATCCATGGACTCAACATTAGTCATAAAGAACTCATATACTTATTGCAAAAATCTAGAAGTTATCAAAGCAAAGTATTACGCGCATGCTCCTAGGGGGATAGATTGGTAGGGAAAGACCATCGCTCATCCCCGACCGCCACTCATAAGGAAGACAATCAATAAATAAATCATGCTCCGACTTCATCACATAATGGTTCACCATACGTGCATGCTACGGGAATCACAAACTTTAACACAACTATTCTTTAAATTCACAACTACTCAACTAGCATGACTTTAATATTATCACCTCCATATCTCAAAACAATTATCATGCTTCAATCTTTTCTTAGTATTCAACACACTCAAAAGAAAGTTTCACAAATCTTGAATACCAAGCATATTATTATTAAGAAAATTACCATGCTATTAAGACTCTCAAAATTATTTAAGTGAAGCATGAGAGATCAATAGTTTCTTTAAAACAAATCCACCACCGTGCTCAAAAAGATCTAAGTGAAGCACATAGAGCAAAATTATAGCGCTCAAAAGATATAAGTGAAGCACATAGAGAAAAACTACTTAGTTCAAAAAGATATAAGTGAAGCACATAGAGCAAAACTACTTAGCTCAAAAGATATAAGTGAAGCACATAGAGAAAAACTACTTAGTTCAAAAAGATATAAGTGAAGCACATAGAGCAAAACTACTTAGCTCAAAAGATATAAGTGAAGCACATAGAGCAAAACTACTTAGCTCAAAAAGATATAAGTGAAGCACATAGAGCAAAACTACTTAGCTCAAAAGATATAAGTGAAGCACATAGAGTATTCTATCAAATTCTAATTCATGTATGGCTCTCTCAAAAGGTGTGTACAGCAAGGATGATTGCGGCATACTGAAACACAAAGACACAAATAATACAAGACGCTCCAAGCAAAACACATATCATGTTGGTGAATAAAAATATAGCTCCAAGTAAATTACCAATGGAAGTGGACGAAAGAGGGGATACCTTCCGGGGCATTCCCAAGCTTTGACTTTTTGGTGTCCTTGGATTATCTTGGGGGTGCCATGGGCATCCCCAAGCTTAGGCTCTTGCCACTCCTTTTTCCATAATCCATCACAAGAATTCACCCAAAACTTGAAAACTTCACAACACAAAACTTAAAGTAGAAAACTCGTGAGCTCCGTTAGCGAAAGAAAACAAAAAACCACTTCAAGATACTGTAATGAACTCATTATTTATTTATATTGGTGTTAAACCTAATGTATTCCAACTTCTCTATGGATTATAAACTATTTTACTAACCATAGATTCATCAAAATAAGCAAACAACACACGAAAAACAGAATCTGTCAAAAACAGAACAGTCTGTAGTAATCTGTATCTAGAGCAAGATCTGGAACCCCAAAAATTCTAAAATAAATTGATGGACGTGAGGAATTTATCTATTAATCATCTTCAAAAAGAATTAAATAAATAGAACTCTTCAAATAAAAATTAAATCAGTTCTCGTGAGCGCTAAAGTTTCTGTTTTTTACAGCAAGTTCAACAAGACTTTCCCCAAGTCTTCCCAACGGTTCTACTTGGCACAAACACTAATTAAACACAAAAAAACACAACCAAAACAGAGTCTAAATAATTTATTTATTAAATAACAGCAAGGATAAATATTGGGTTGTCTCCCAACAAGCGCTTTTCTTTAAGGCCTTATAGCTAGGCATAATATTTCAATGATGCTCACATGAAAGACAAGAATTGAAGCACAAAGAGAGCAACATAAAACACATGACAAACACATCTAAGTCTAACATACTTACTATGCATAGGCATCTTATAGGCAAACAAATTATCAAGGCAAGCAAAAACTAGCATATGCGAGGAAGCGGAAAGAAACAATGGCAATCTCAACATAACGAGAGGTAATTTAGTAACATGAAAATTTCTACCACCATATTTTCCTCTCTCTCTCTCGTAATAATTATATGTAGGATCATAAGCAAATTCAACAAAATAGCTATCACATAAAATATTTTCAACACGATCCACATGCATGCAAAGTTGACACTCTTCCAAAATAGTGGGATTAACATTAACTAAAGTCATGACCTTTCCAGACCCACTTTTATCAAAAATTTCATAAGATTGATCATACTACAAATATGTGGGATCTAAAGTTGACACTCTTCCAAACCCACTTTCAGTAATATTGCAAACACTATTATCAATCTCATATTCATCATGGGGCTTAAATAAATTTTCAATATCATAAGAAGAATCACCCCAATCATGATCATTGCAACAAGTAGAGGACATAGCAAAACTAGCATCCCCAAGCTTAGGGTTTTGCATATTATTAGCACAATTGACATTAATAGAATTTACAATAACATCATTGCAATCATGCTTTTTATTCAAAGATCTATCGTGAATCACTTCATAAAATACTTCATCACAATTTTCAGATTCACGAATTTCAAGCAAAACTTCAAAAAGATAATCTAGTGCACAAAACTCACTAGAAATTGGTTCAACATAATTGGATCTCTTAAAAAGATTAGCAAGCGGATGAGGATCCATAATTCTTAGGTTCTCTGTATAGTAATAAATAAGCGACTATTCTAACCATACGAGCAAACAAGAAACGGGCAAAAATAGGAAAATAGAGAGAGCGAGGGAGGATATAAAGAGAGGGCGAATAAAACAGCAAGGGTGAATTGGGGGGGAGAGGAAAACGAGAGGCAAATGGCAAATAATGTAATGCGAGAGATAGGGATTGTGATGGGTACTTGGTATGTTGACTTTTTGCATAGACTCCCCAGCAACGGCGCTAGAAATCCTTCTTGCTACCTCTTGAGCTTGCGTTGGATTTCCCCGAAGAGGAAGGGATGATGCAACAGAGTAGCGTAAGTATTTCCCTCAGTTTTTGAGAACCAATGTATCAATCCAGTAGGAGGCCACGCTCAAGTCCCTCGTACCTGCACAAAACGATAGCTACTCGCAACCAACGCAATTAGGGGTTGTCAATCCCTTCACGGTCACTTACGAGAGTAAGATCTGATAGATATAATATTTTTTGTATTTTTGGTATAGAGATGCAAAGTGAAAAGTAAAAGGCAAAGTAGAAAAGCAAAACAAGATTAAAGTGACGGAGATTGATATGATGAGAATAGACCCGGGGGACATAGGTTTCACTAGTGGCTTATCTCAAGAGCATAAGTATTCTACGGTGGGTGAACAAATTACTGTTGAGCAATTGACAGAATTGAGCATATTTATGAGAATATCTAGGCATGATCATGAATATAGGCATCACGTCCGTGACAAGTAGACCGAAACGATTCTGCATCTACTACTATTACTCCACTCATCGACCGCTATTCAGCATGCATCTAGAGTATTAAGTTAAAAACAGAGTAACGCTTTAAGCAAGATGACATGATGTAGAGAGATAAATTCATGCAATATGAAATAAACCCCATCTTGTTATCCTCGATGGCAACGATGCAATACGTGCCTTGATGCCCCTTCTGTCACTGGGAAAGGACACCGCAAGATCGAACCCAAAGCTAAGCACTTCTCCCATGGAAAGAACTACCAATCTAGTTGGCCAAACCAAACGGATAATTCGAAGAGACTTGCAAAGATAACCAATCATACATAAAAGAATTCAGAGAAGATTCAAATATTGCTCATAGATAGACTTGATCATAAACCCACAATTCATCGGTCTCAACAAACACACCGCAAAAAGAAGATTACATCGAATAGATCTCCACAAGAGAGGGGGAGAACTTTGTATTGAGATCCAAAAAGAGAGAAGAAGCCATCTAGCTACTAACTATGGACACGAAGGTCTGAGGTAAACTACTCACACTTCATCGGAGAGGCTATGATGATGTAGAAGCCCTTCGTGATGACGGCCCTCTCCAGCGGAGCTCCGGAACAGGCCCCAAGATGGGATCTCGTGGATATAGAAAGTTGCGGTGGTGGAATTAGGTTTTTGGCTCCTGTTCTGTTCGTTTGGGGGTATGTAGGTATATATAAGAGGAAGGAGTACGTCGGTGAAGCACCGAGGGGCCCACGAGGCAGGGGGCGCGCCCTAGGGTGGACGCCCCCACCCTCGTGACCGCCTCTCTGATGCCTTGGCGTAGGGTCCAAGTATCCTGGATCACGTTCGGTGAGAAAGTCACGTTCCCGAAGGTTTCATTCCATTTGGACTCCGTTTGATATTCCATTTCTTCGAAACACTGAAATAGGCAAAAAAACAGCAATTCTGGGCTGGGCCTCCAGTTAATAGGTTAGTCCCAAAAATAATATAAAAGTGAAAAATAAAGCCCAATATAGTCCAAAATAGTAGATAATATAGCATGGAGCAATCAAAAATTATAGATACGTTGGAGACGTATCACAAATCGGGATGCAATTTTCCATCACGTGTGAAAGGATTAGCTAGCAGTTTCTCTATCATACCCGAAGTAATTTCAAAGTAAACATTTTCAGTAGGTTCAGTAGGTTGAGGAGAAACTCTTTGCTCTACTGGTCGGTGTGAAGATACCCCTAATAAGCCCCTCAAAGGATTATGTTCCATAGTAACAAGTGACAGTAAATTTCAGCACACTATATAAATTTTTGCTTACCAAATTCCACCTACCAAAGGCGCTTCACTCCCCGGCAACAGCGCCAGAAAAGAGTCTTGATGACCCACAAGTGTAGGGGATATATCGTAGTCTTTTCAATAAGTAAGAGTGTCGAACCCAACGAGGAGCAGAAGGAAATGATAAGTAGTTTTCAGTAAGGTATTCTCTGCAAGCACTAAAATTATCGGTACAGATAGTTTTGTGATAAGGTAATTTGTAACGGGTAACAAGTAATAAAAGTAAATAAGGTGCAGCAAGATGGCTCAATCCTTTTTGTAGCAAAGGACAAGCCTGGACAAACTCTTATATAAAGGAAAGCGCTCCCGAGGACACATGGGAATTATCGTCAAGCTAGTTTTCATCACGCTCATATGATTCGCGTTCGGTACTTTGATAATTTGATATGTGGGTGGACCGATGCTTGGGTACTGTCCTTCCTTGGACAAGCATACCACTTATGATTAACCCCTATTGCAAGCATCCGCAACTACAACAGAAGTATTAAGGTAAACCTAACCATAGCATGAAACATATGGATCCAAATCAGTCCCTTACGAAGCAACACATAAACTGGGATTTAAGCTTCTGTCACTCTAGCAACGCATCATCTAGTTATTACTTCCCAATGCCCTCCTCTAGGCCCAAACAATGGTGAAGTGTCATGTAGTTGACATTCACATGACACCACTAGAGGAAAGACAACATACATCTCATCAAAATATCGAACGAATACCAAATTCACATGACTACTTATAGCAAGACTTCTCCCATGTCCTCAAGAACAAACGTAACTACTCACAAATCATATTCATGTTCAAAATCATAGGGGTATTAATATGCATAAAGGATCTGAACATATGATCTTCCACCGAATAAACCAACTAGCATCAACTACAAAGAGTAATCAACACTACTAGCAACCCACATGTACCAATCCGAGGCTTTGGGACAAAGATTGGATACAAGAGATGAACTAGGGTTTGAGATGAGATGGTGCTGGTGAAGATTTTGATGGAGATTGACCCCCTCCCGATGAGAGGATCGTTGATGATGATGATGGTGATGATTTCCCCCTCCCGGAGGAAAGTTTCTCCGGCAGAACAGCTCCGCCGGAGCCCTAGATTGGTTCCGCCTCGTGGCGACAGAGTTTCGTCCCGTGAGCTAGCTTATGATTTTTTTCCTGGACGAAAGACATCATATAGCAGAAGATGGGCATCAGAGGGCTGCCAGGGGGCCCACAAGGCAGGGGGCGCGCCCAGGGGGTAGGGCGCGCCCCCACCCTCGTGGATGGTGGGTGGCCCCCCCTCTGGTACTTCTTTCGCCCAATATTTTTGATATATTCTGAAACTTGCTCCCGTGAAGTTTCAGGACTTTTGGAGTTGTGCAGAATAGGTCTCTAATATTTGCTCCTTTTCCAGCCCATAATTCCAGCTGCCGGCATTCTCCCTCTTCATGTAAACCTTGTAAAATAAGAGAGAATAGGCATAAGTATTGTGACATAATGTGTAATAACATCCCATAATGCGATAAATATCGATATAAAAGCATGATGCAAAATGGACGTATCATCCCTCTCATGTCTGTAAACTTCAGCGGTCTATTTATGGTCTCAAGCAGTCGCCCCGTGCCTGGTATGCTCGTTTGAGTCAGCGCCTTTCGCAGCTCGGTTTTGTTGCTTCCAGATCAGATGCATCTCTGTTCATCTTCTCCCAGGGTACTATACAGATATACATGCTGGTGTACGTTGATGATATTGTGATTGCTGGCTCTACCCCTGCCATGGTGGATCGTCTTGTACAGTCGTTGTCTGCTAGCTTTCCCATCAAAAATTTGGGTCGCCTCGAGTACTTTCTTGGTTTGGAAGCGTCCTTTCATTCACGGGGCATGACCTTGACGCAGAAAAAGTATGCTTTGGATCTTCTTCATCGCGTCAACATGGAGAACTGCAAGGCCACTTCCACTCCGCTTGCTACATCCGAGAGTCTCTCACGTCATAGTGGTGCACTGCTGGGTAGAGATGACTCCTTTCGGTATCGCAGTGTGGTTGGGGCACTTCAGTATTTGACCCTCACTCGTCCTGGTATCTCCTTCGCAGTGAACAAAGTGTGCCAGTTCCTGTCTCAGCCAACGGAGGATCATTGGGAAGCAGTCAAGTGTATTCTAAGATATGTCAAAGGTATGCTAGGCATGGGACTACGGATTCGTAAGTCCAGATTTACTGGAGTGAGTATATTCACCGATGCAGACTGGGGAGGTTGTGTTGATGATAGGCGCTCCACTGACGGTTTTACTATCTTTGTTGGACCTAATCTTGTATCTTGGAGCTCGAAGAAGCAACCCACAGTCTCAAGAATCAAGCACCGAGGCAGAGTATAAGGCATTGGCCAATGGCGCGGCTGAAGCCATTTGGATAGACTCAATTCTCACAGAACTTGGAGTCCCACGGCAGCGCACTCCTATATTGTGGTATGATAACTTAGGGGCAACTTACCTGACGGGGAATCTAGTGTTTTATGCTCGGAGTAAACACATTGAGATTGATTTCCGCTTTGTGAGAGAACGAGTAGCTGCTTGTGAACTGGAAGTCAGGTTTATTTCTACAGATGATCGGTTAGCAGATGTATTTACTAAACCTGCTACTAGACAGATGCTAGACCGTTTTAAAACCAATCTGAATCTTGTATGTAGTTTAGATTGAGGGAGCATGTAAAGTAGGATTTAGTATATTGTCATTGTACACGTATTTGTATATATATGTAATTGTAATTGTGATCATCTATATATTGAGACGTGAGGCTGGATGTCAACCACCCCACACAAAAAATGCTAAACCCTGTGTTTGAACTATCCTTTCTCTTCTTAATGAAAAATGAAAAGGCAGAGTTCATCAGAAAAGAAAAACTGCCGAGTATATGGATGTACTCCAAACCAGTTGACGCGATTAGAAAAGGTAGCTTCATGTGAACTCAAACTGTGAGCCTTGAGTATTCATAATTTAAATTTTACATGCGCGGGCTTACTAGTTTGATCAAGGAACTAGTAGTACGTAGTAATAATCAACACAAGGAACTCTGGTTATTAACACAAGAAGAACTACGGTGCGCCGGTCGACGGCGGTGGCATGCTGCCACGTCACCCCTGACGATCGACCCTGTTGAGCAGCGCGGTGGCCATGGTGCTGAGCTGGTCAAACTCGCGGTTGGCGGCGGCCATCCTCCCCTTGGCCTCCGGCGCGCCGGCGAGCGCCGCCTCGCAGCCGATCCCGGCCTGCCCGGTGAGCGACAGCAGCGAGCGCGCCCGGTCCCACGCCCGCGCCGCCGCGTAGCCGCGCATGAACTGCAGCGCCGGGACGGAGGTGGCCCCGTAGAGGATCCCGCACGCCTCCAACCCGTCGCGCGCGCCCGGGTCCCGCTCGTCGCGCGCCATCGCGGTGGCGGCGTCCCGCGCCGACGTCCCGCGCGCCGCGGCGAGGTCCGCCGCGACGAGGAGGTGCACGTGGCGGTCCGCCGTGGAGGCGCCCGGCCCGCTGGACCGCAGCGCGGCGGCGCAGAAGGCGTAGTCCACGAAGTCGCGGATCGCGTTGCACGAGTCCGCCACCGTGTCGACGACCGGCGCGCCGGCGGTGGGAGCGGCTTGGACTTGGATGGCCGGCGCTAGCGCAAGGAGGAGGAAGAGGAGGAGGGATGAGCCGCGGAAGGTCATGGCTTGCTGGTGGTGGTTGTTCGCCTGACGCTGACTACACTGACGCTCGTGAACTGAAGTGTGATCGAGCTCGCTCGTATTTGTTTCGTTTCCTGGTGTGGTTGTGGGTAGGTGAGCTGATGAATGAATGAGAGCATATGCATGCATGCATGCATGCGGGGCTTGTGTTTGTCCCATCGGATTTGCGTTTCTCTTCCGGTGGTTGATCCGCCCGCACGGCACGAGCCATGAGTGATTGCGCTTGCATGCGGCTGCGGGGCAGGCGGAGGACGGTGCGCCCCGGTGTCGCCATTAACTCATAGACGAGGCGACGGATGGGTCACATTATTCTGGCGCGATCCATTACTGCCCGTCGCTTAGTAGGTGGCATTCAATGGGACTTTATACGTATCGATGAATAGATGATCGGCAGTATACATGTACCAGCAGTAACTAGTGTGAGACATTTCGAGCGAGCTGAGCCCAGATCATCTCGTCTCAACTCATGTTACTCAACTGGCCGAGTGATCACTGACGCAGCAGTATCTTCTGATGAAACGAGAAGCAGAGAGAACGTGACGCTCGTTAAGACCGTACCGGGCGTGGTCACTCACGTTATCATTTAAGAGGACCGAGGCGAGGGGAGAGACGATACAGAGACGTCCGCCCGCCAGCATCATGGCCATGGCCACCTCCTCTCCTACGCTCGGCGCACTCCTCCTCCTCGCCCTCTTCTCGGCGGCCGGTGTCCACGGCGCCGCACCCTCTTCGCCGCTGGACCAGCTCTGCGGCAGCCTGGGCAGCTTCTACGTCACGCCGGAGCTCTGCGCGTCCACGCTCTGCGTCGACGCTTCCTCCTCCTGCCGCTCCGCGCGCGGCGCGCCGGAGCTCGCGGCGCTCGCGACCAGGCTGGCGGCGGCCAACGCCACGGCGGCGAAGGCCAGCATCGAGTCCGCGCTCGCCCTCGACGCGGAGCGCGTCCCGGCGCCGGCCTCGGCGGCGGACGCCGACGCCAGGAAGGGCATGCGGTCGTGCCTGCAGCTCTATGCCGGCGCCGTCCCGGCTCTGCGGTGGGCGGCGCGGTCCGTCGCCGCGGGGCGATACAGCGGCGCGCGGGAGGTGCTGGACGCGGCGCAGTACGTCGCGTCCGGGTGCGCCGGCATGGCCGGCGAGGCGACGCTGCCCAAGGAGAACGACCGGTTCAGCTCCATGGCCATCGTCGCGCACGCCATCGTCGCATCCATGTCTGCCACCTGACCACTCGATCAGCCGGTCACCGAATTCATTAGCCTGCTACGTACAATATTTTAATGGTGTGTTTGTGCCATTGTGGTTGTGGGTAACAATGGGTCAGTGAGATGTAGCTAAACTCTCGCGCTGTTTATTCAACTCTCGCGCAATTGTTATTTGAAGCTTGTGTACATTTGTGTTTTGGTTTGCGGGGGCATGTGTACATTGCTAACTTGTGATCTAACCCTAAACATCCAATTTGGCACTGTACATCGTCTAAACATCACTTTAAAATGGTCAAAACCACTTTCAGATAGCGTAAGGGGGTTGGGAATTAGTAGTAGATGTTTAGATGAGATGCATCATACTACATTTTTCATGGGGGCTGGAAAGTGACGGTTAACGATGAGCAAGTGGGTAGTTGAAGGAAGAAGATGAAGTCATGTTTGCCCTATGATAAACAATGTTTACTACACCCCTTCATAAATATAAGATGCGTTCGGACTTAAATGAGTGAACAAATATACTACAATGTGTCTATTCTGATTAAAAAAAATAAGCTAAAACATTTTGTAATTGTGAGAGGAGCGAGTATCTTTTAACAATAATCCTACACCTACAAAAGGTCTACTCCCCCCTCCCCCTCCCAATTTCACTAGGGTGGGGCCCTTCCTTCCCCCGCTTCCAATCCCAATACTCCATGTAAGCAAGTACGTAAAATCCATAAGTAACTCTTAGTAGGTCTAGCATTGCTCATCTTTTAATGCTTAGTATCTTATTGTTTGCTTAGGGCATCTCCAACAGTCTGTATGTTAGCTTGTTGGTAAAATATGTCATGTCATCAACCAACACCTTAACATACAACAACTCCAATGGGTTGTATTTAGTTTGCCCAATAGGATGTAAGATAATAAATAAGGTGCTCTCTCATTCTACATTGGAGCTTGTGCAAGGGGTGTTGGTTCATGTACATACAAACTTCCGGACGCGAATTTTTGGAACATAGTGCCACGCGAGGTCTTAATCTAGGCCGGCCATTCATGCTTTTAGATCCTCAGATTATATAGAGACTTTTGGATACTGATGCACGATATTCCATACACTATAAATACTGGGCTAGAATACGACGCTTCACTGGGACAGGGGAGTTAAATGTGGGCGTATTTATACCACGGCAAGGTCAATTATTAATGTTCCAAAACAGGTCAGGGATATCATTACTGGCGTACACCCAGGTACTAGCTGTTTGTCAGTGAACAACTTCATGGATTAATGTTGCATCTGCCCAAGGTTGTCATGTTCATGCACTTTCAAGAAAAGGCTGTCATGTCCATCTTCTACTGTCGAGGTTGCACTGTAGCCCCGTCGTCAATACATCGCTAGAGTCCTGCATGCAAAACCCCGCAAAAAAAGCCCTGCATGCAAAGGTCTGCTCCTATCACGAGAATAAACGGCAATCAGTATGTGCATGGATAGTTTTGTACTTTCTCTGTTCCTAGATATAAGTTGTTGGGGGAGTGTAAACTGAACTCCCCCATTGACTTATATTTTAGAACAGAGGTAATAGATAACTGTAAATATAGGATAGGTAATGTCATCTGGAAACAACTTTGATTATCACGGGGATACTCCAAAAAGTATATCAAATCATCATTCTGAAAAAAATGTAGTCAATTATTTATTTTAGGTGGACATATTTTCCAAAATTAAAATCTTGGATTTCTGAAATTTTAATTTTTTACTGCAATTTAGGAACCTTTAATCATGTGTATGCACATGTATAACTTAATATGGAGATAGACCTAACTGATCTTGCATAGTTAAAAGTTCACACTAATTAGCTTAATACACATTTCTGTTGCAGCCATAGAGGGTGGTGCACTCGTAAATATGTAATGGGGCAGCACGTAGTAAGACCAAAGGGTAATGTGGTGCGTTAATCCTAGTAAATGAGTTGGTCAGGTGTGTTGCAGGACTCCTTCAATGAAACACTAACTTCAACCTCGTTTAGCTGTGGGGCATGCACACTTATTACTGATAGATACATTGTATATACAACATCAATTCGTCCCACTGAATTCTATATACGTGAGATATGGCACGAATCCCAAAGAAATAGAGGGTGTGGATTACAGCCTCGCGTGGCACCATGTCTACTCATGAATTATCGCAAACTTCCTCTCTTCTCTCATTTATTGTATGACACATCATCAAAAATCCTATGTGGCAAAGTCTACCAACAACTATCTTACAACCATTTGAGATGCCCTTACCATCTCTCTAATTATTGATAAAGTATATTTGTAGTCTTATATCATACTTACTAATCAAAGTTGCCACAATTAGGGGCCTGCTTTGTTATCGTGTGTCGTACTTTGTTTCCTTAAGACTTGTGTGGCATGTGTAAATTGCCTCAGATTAAGGTTGGGCAGATGCCTCCATCTAAAAACTTACTAATCAAAGTGTACATCCTAGTAATAACATTATACATTCTGAAGAGTATATCATTCTTCTTTATACTTAATAGTGGGTGGGGGGAGCTTATTGTTGGAATCTATGGTAGGGTGCGTCGACTGCAAATTAAAATTTCCTACGCACAGAACAATCAAGAACATGCTACGGGAGATGGATCACAGTTCATTACCACTAGACACGCAGTGTCGTGCAGCGGAAGAAGAGTTGGGGTAGGGCATCTGCGTGGATCGTGTCCTCCTCGTCCGATCTCCCTTGTACAACTGGTGGTCGGTTCCCACGTACAGGTTCGTCGGAGCGGCGCAAGTGCACCGCCTCTAACGATATCCGCGTGTGCAGGAGGAACATCGTGCGGCGGACTGTTAGGTCCGATCACACAACCGGCGGCGAGTGGAGGTGTCTATTCGCAACACATGCAAACCCTAGTGACAGCGCCGAAGCGATCAGCTCATGAGTGTGTCGCACCTCCACTATATGTATAGGCGTCCGTCACGGGCTCAACACTTGGACCTCGCACGGACCCTAAAGCCCATAAGTCTACTCGGCCACAATCCGAATACAGTTCGGATCACATCCGACCAGTGTCCTCGGATCCGACCTCGTAGGTTCCTTCCCTTAAGCGTGCGACCCCTTAGGTTCAAGTCGGCTTGGTCGCAGTTCAGATCACCTCCGAACTGCACGGTTGGCAGCGGCCTCTAGTAAGGCATGCCGAACACCAAGCAGACTATGAAGCTGGTTAGCGAACCTGTACATCACACTTCCATTCCTTTTGCCACACGATATATGTTGTCGAGCTCAAGGTGAGTCTGTCATCCTTGTGCTAGCCCGACCTCTTTCTCGTTCCAGTGATGCCGACCACAAACCGGATTATCTCATAATCCTTGTCGCATGGCCATGCTTATCCTGCTCGGATCACATGAGGGGCCCAGAATATATCTCCTGATCGGAGGGGCAAATCCCATCTTGCTCGACCACGTCTCGCAGCATGGTTCTGGACAAAACCGAAACCTACCTTTATAACTACCCAGTTACGGAGTAGCGTTTGGTCGGCCCAAAGCAAGTCTGTCACCATCCCAAGTACATGCGTCAGCTCAGGTCTTAGGACATAGAACATATGTTGTACTAGAGACTCACAGATGACATATCGCTGCGTCTCATAGTTAGGTCTGTCCGACTCGGACCTTATCTCGACTCGGATCCGACTACGTCGAATCCGACCAGATCCTTCCAAGTCCATATTACCCGGTTAGCATCCAATGCTCCATGGCTAGTGAGACCAAGCCATCGACCGTGTCATATGCTAGTCTAGTTGGCTGCGCGTCCACACAGCCCTTTCGACTAGGGACCTTTTAGGACAGTCATCATACCAATGCATAGTCCCACAAACAAGTCACGTACTTGCTGATACACATCATTGATAATGTCCAAGGACTATCTTTATTCATAAACACATAGGAAATATCATCATACATGATTGCCTCTAGGGCATATCTCCAACAGTCTCCCACTTGCACTAGATTCAATCAAATAGACATCGAATTCCCATAGCTCTAACGTGCCCCTCATGCTTGGGGTGTGGAAGCGGCTTAGTCAATGGATCCGCAACATTTGCATCCATGTGAATTTTGCATAACTCTACATAACCACTCTTTATGATCACTCATATCAGGTGATATTTCCGATCTACGTGTCTGACCTTGTGGTGATTCCTCGGCTCCTTGGCTTGTGCGATGGCACCAGGATTATCACAATAAAGGTCCAACGGTTTTACCGAGGCTGGGAAAATACCAAGATCATCCAGAAAGTTCCGGATCCAAACACCTTCCTTTGCAGCTTCACAAGCCGCAATGTATTCGGCTTCTGTAGTAGAATCGGTCACCGTATCTTGCTTGGAACTCATCCAGCTCACTGCTCCTCCGTTCATGACATACACGAATCCGGACTGTGATCGACAATCATCTCTGTCGGTTTGGAAACTAGCATCGGCGTAACCCCCTTACGACAAGCTCTTCCTCACCTCCATAAACTAGGAACATCTCTTTAGTCCTTTTCAGGTACTTCAAAATAGTCTTTACCGCTGCCTAGTGACTCTCACCTGGGTTGGGCTAGTATCTACTTGTTAGGCCTATTGCAAAAGCAACATCGGGCCGCGTACATATCATGGCATACATGATGGATCCGATTGCCAAGGCATATGGAATCCTACTCATCCTGCTTTGCTCATCAGATGTCAGAAGGACTCTGAGTCTCACTTTGTCACATCCCTAGTTCTGGTATGACCTAGGCTAGCTAGTCATGTGTGCATCACGTTTAAATTTCATTTAAATTTGAAATGGGGATTTGTAAAACCCTCACAAATCATTTCTGGAAATGACCCAGATAAAAATTGCTCCAAAAGGGTCCAAGAAAATGTTCATGTCTCTCTCTGGAAATATTGGGCAGAGGTAAAATTTCAAACCAATATTTTTAGGAGCTCATAAATATTTATTTTGGCCATTTGGAATTAATCCAGTAATTATTTGCATTGGATAAATATTTATATATATATATATAATATTGTCCAATAATTCTGAATTTTGGTGAGGGGCTTTGGAATAATCCCTTAGGCCCTGCAAAAATTGTCAGAATTAAATAAAATGAATTGGTATTTTTTTCAAATCAAAACAAATGTCAGAAAAATAGAAAATAAAACAAAGTAAGGGAAATACTTACCTGCAGCCCCTGTGCAGCCTGGCCTGGCCAGCGGCCCAGCAGGCCGGCCCAGCCCAACTGCCAGGAGCTTCTTCAAGCTCCTGCCAGTAGGAGCTGCTGCGTGGCCGCGCCAGCCGGCCATGGCCACGTCTCCCTGCCACCTCCTACTTCCCCTCCTCGTCGCTCTGGCCTCCCTGGACGACGCCACGCGCCGCCCCGTTCCCCTCTCACTCTCCCGTGCCCATTCCTCTCCTCTCCCTCGATCTCTCTCACCGCGCCCGAGCGCTGCCGTCACCGCCGTTCGCCATAGCCGCAGCCACCGCCTCCCCCTCGCCTCTCTGACAAGCCCGAGAGCTTCGCCGCATCTCCCTCTTCCTCTCCGTCAAGCCACAAGATGCCGGACGCCCTGTGGAGCCGCTTTCGCCATCGTCTTCCTCCTCGGACGCCGCCGACCGCCGACTCCGATTCGCCGTCTTCAGCGCCTCCCCGAGCCCACTGGCCTACTCAGCAACTCCGCCGTGAGCTCCCACCTCGAATCCCCCTCTCCCCCTTGTCTTTTGCATGCTGCAGCCGCGATTCCGGTCGAGGCCGAACTCCGGCCGCCGCAAAAGCTGCCGCCGCCGTTGATTTAGTCCACTCTGGCGCGAGCCGTTGCCTCCTTTAGATGCGCGAGACCTTCAGCTACCCGTAGACGCAAACCACGCGCAAAACCGAGCCCCGTAGCTGTTTTCCGGCGAGTTTCCGCCGCGGTTGAGGTCGTCGCCGGCCGAACTCCGGTGGGCTGACGTGGACATTTTAGTTAGGCACTAATCACCACTAACCCCTCTCTAACAGACACTGACAGGCGGGCCCCGCAACAGGTCAAATCCCAGTCAACACGGGATTAACTCCCAGTTAACAATGAGCCAATGACATGTGGGACCCGGTCGTCAGGTTTGACTCGGACAACTCCTTTGACCTGCTGACGCAATGCTGCCGTCATGCTGACACAATATATCATTTCCTGGTATTAAAACAAATCAGGAAATTCCAGAAAATGATATAAACTTCAAAAATTCATAGAAATTCAATCGTAGCTCAGATTGAAATAATTCATATATAAAAAATTATTAGAAAAATTCAATCTATCCATCTGTACAATTTTCATGCATGAAAATACCATCTATACATGCTGTATAAGGGAAACACTAAAATGGCATATTTAAGAGCTTATGTTAAAGATGCTTTTGAACCTTTAGTTCAAATGGACTTTAACCAATTGAATGCTGGTTGCATTAGCTCAAACAACATCACATCTTCATGCCATGTTCATGCATCATAATGTTGCATATGCTTGTGTTTGATTTCCGACACTGTTCCTTCTCGATAGGTCCTGCTCCGGAAAGTGTTTGAGAGTACCTATCAGTGGAGCAGTGCCCCCCTGTTGATCTACCAGGCAAGCAAACCCCCTTGTTCATTCCGACACAATCCTACTCTCTCGCTCCTGCTCTCATTATTGCATTAGGACAACAACGTTTCAACTGCTACTTTATGCTGCGGTAGTTGAACCCATTCCTCTGCATGACCTGTCAATTACACAATAAATAGTTAAAACCCACTAGCATGTGTAGGAGTTGATTGAGCCATGTTGTATTCTTGCCATGCCATGCCTGCTATTGCTTAGAGTTGTGTCAGGTCTGATTCATCGGGAATGAATTGTAGTGGTACGATATGTTCTGGTGCTGAGAATTAAGCGTGTGAACACGATTTGGTAAAGGTAGCGGTGAGAGGCCATGTAGGAGTACATGGTGGGTTGTCTCACTGGAACCGTCCTTAAGCACTGAGTTCTTTGTATGTTGTCCAATGACTAGCTACTACCACACATTGGGCTCCGGGCACTCCAAGCTCTCTCGACTTATTAACCAACTTGATCTTTGTCCAGGAGTTGCAATTAGTTTCTGGTGTTTGTTGGTAGTGTTAGTAGTCTACCAAGTGGCACCCGGCCAGGTGGGCTTGGGACAGACTAGGCATAAGTGGCACGGTGTACCAAGCGTAGATCCATCCGGCGAGGTGGGCTTGGGAACCCTGCACACATCGTTTGGGGCCGTGAGCGACACCCCGGCCGGATCTCCTTGCGGATGGAACCCGAATAGGCGATAAACCTGGACTAGAGTCTTGTGTGGTTAGTCAGGTCGTGGCCGACACCCTCGCCAGGCTTCCGCTTGAAGGTTGCCGAGATACATGACGTGTACATGGTGATAAGTGGTGAGAGCGTGTGTGAAGAAGTACCCCCCTGCAGGGTTATCATGATCTATTCGAATAGCCGTGTCCTCGGCTACGGACTTCTTGGATGCTTACGTGGTACATAGACAACTTGAAGTGGATACTCTAAAATGCTCAAGACAAGTGTGAGTGCTATGGATGGCCTTCTCGTAGGAAGACGGGAATGAATCCATAGTAGTGTATTGACGTGGTGATTAGTGGACTCGTGTGCGCCACCTCAAAAGAGTTACCAGCAGTCGTATTACGGAATAGCCACTGAGTCAAAGCTGGCTTGCTGCAACTAAACTCCACTTCACCTTCTTGATACAAATGCATGTATTATAGGATCTGATGTAAGTCTTGCTAAGTACCTTTGTACTCATGTTTGCTTTATTTATGTTTTGCAGATGAGACGTCTGTCTCACTAGTAGTACCACTTGGACTTCGACAAGTAGCTTGTACCTCAGCTATGATCTTGATCGGATGTTGTAGATAGTCAGGCTCTTCAGCCTTTTTCATTTGTAGTTGTCTGTACTCAGACATGTAATGCTTCCGCTTGTTGCTTGTATGCTCTGAATGATGGGTCATGTGACCCCTGTTTGTATTTAATGCTATGTGGTTCTTCTGAGCCTTTATCTATATGAGTTTGCGTTATGTTGTGATGCCATGTTGTACCTCACATACTTGCATGTTATGCATACGTGTGACGTGTATTGCTATGTGTGGGATCCGACAATCTAGTTGTTTGTCCTTGGCAGCCTCTCTTATGGGGAAATGTAGTCTAGT
This sequence comes from Triticum aestivum, assembly GCF_018294505.1. Lineage (NCBI taxonomy): Eukaryota > Viridiplantae > Streptophyta > Magnoliopsida > Poales > Poaceae > Triticum > Triticum aestivum. The sequence goes on from NC_057806.1 coordinate 61,037,103, forward strand.
GCTTGCTTGAGCCATAGTAGTCCGCTACAGCCCGGTTCACCGGAGTCCTGCTAGCCCAGCACTACTGCTCAGAACACTTGACTGGCCGGCATGTGTTTCAATTCATTCCTGTGTCTGTCCCTTCGGGGAAATGTCACGCGGTGACTTCCGGAGTCCTGTTAGCCCAGTGCTACAGCCCGGATTCATATGTTGTTGACCGACATGCTCGATGTGATTCATGTATGCCTGTCTCCATAGGTTAGCACCGCTTTGGGTTCACGACTAGCCATGTCGGCCCGGGTTCTCTGTCATATGGATGCTAGCGATACTATCATATACGTGAGCCAAAAGGCGCAAACGGTCCCGGGCCATGGTAAGGAGACACCCGTGGGAATACCGTGCGTGAGGCCGCAAAGTGATATGAGGTGTTACAGGCTAGATCGGTGTGACTTAGAATCGGGGTCCCGACAGCTTTGGTATCAGAGCCCGACTGCTTGTAGGATTTCCAAGCCAACCTGGTCGAAGTTGAGTCTAGAAATTCTTTAGTTATGTAAGGGAATTGATTGTGGAAGGGAACGTAAGGCTCTTTTTACTCCTTATATCTCATGCCCTTCTGATCTGAGTCATCCTATCTTTCCTACGGGGTTAAGGAACTAGGCTTTCTTTTCTGTCTATTAGGATCACGTGTTACTACTCCATAGTCTCTTAGGATTGGTTGATCAGAGTCATATCCCAGTTCGAGTACCTCTGGTGTAGCCTGTTTAGTAATATCTTAGAACCTTGAGTGATGATGTTGAGTATGGTGCTACCCCGTCTTTTGCAGAATGTCTCATTCTGAGCATTTTACTGCCGTTATGCTGCCGGAATTGTCCTAGGAGTTTGAGAGATACTAAATTTCCTTGTGCTACATGTTGCATCCTATAGTTGTTGTTGACCTCGTCCTTGGTTCCGCTTCTCAGGATGTCGTTAGTTAACTGAAGTTCTGTTGCTCGTTACCTGAACCACGGAGGTGGTAGGGATGAGGAGGATCCTCCCGACCAACCTTCATTGGCAGAGTTCATGATAGAGATGGAGAGGAACAAGCGTGAGTCTAACCGCTTGTTGGCACGTATCGAGGAGAACACCGCACATCGGTGCAAAGAGTCAGCGACCATCCAGGATTTCATTGATCTGAAACCACCCACCTTCCATCATTCCATTGAGCCACTCGATGCAGATGACTGGCTCCATAGTATCACACACAAGCTACGTTCTGCGAACGTAGCTGAAAGTGACAAGGTCACTTATGCTGCATATCACCTGGAAGGTCCTGCTAGTCTCTGGTGGCAGAACTATGAGGCTATGCTTCCAGCTGGTCAAATTCCTACCTAGAGAGATTTCGCTGAGGCTTTTCGCGAGCATCACATTCCTGAAGCCCTCATCGATCGCAAGAGAGAAGAGTTCTGTAGTTTCACCCAGGGTAAGATGGCTGTTGATGCTTACAGTAGAGAGTTTGAGAACCTCGCCCGCTATGCTACAGAAGAAGTGTCCGCAGATGCCAAGAAGCAGGCTAGGTTCCGGAAGGGTCTTAACCCCAAGTTGCGTCGTGATCTCCACTTGCATCGTTGCAATACATTCCACGCTCTTGTGAACAAGGCCATTAATGCAGAGACAACTCAACTCACCTACAAGGAATCTCGTAAGCACACCCGTGATTTGGTTTCTTCCTCCGGTTCTAGTTCTCAGAAGCGCCGGATTTGGGTTCCGAACTCCGCTCTTCCACCCGGTTATACACCGAGGCCTTCTTGTGTGGCACCTCACCCAGTTCAACCATATGCTACACCCATGCCTATTGGTAGACCACTTGTCAATGCGGGTCCTTGTCCTACCTCCAAGATTTGTTACAATTGCGGAGAGCCAGGCCACATTGCCCGTATTTGCACTCAAACCGTTGTTGCTCCACCTCAGCCCGAGAAGTCTGTTGGCCGTGGTAGTAAGCCTTCACACCAGATGATCAGTGCCAAGTCAGCTCCCACTGAACTTGGACGTGTGCATCACGTCTCAGCTAAAGACGCTCATGATGATCCAGATGTCGTTCTTGGTACACTCCTTGTCAACTGTCACCCAGCTTCGGTTCTATTCGATACCGGGGCATCTCACTCCTTCATTTCCGAAAGTTATGCCTGTTTGCACGACATGTCATTTTGTGATATGCCCTCCCCACTACTCATTCAAACTCCTGGATCCAAGTGGCAAACTTCTAGGATAAGTTATGGCAATGAAATACATGTTGACAGACTTGTATTTCTAGCTTCCTTGATATCCCTCAAGTCTTCAGATATTAACATCATTTTGGGTATGGACTGGATGAAAGCTCATTATGCCAAGATTGACTGTTACACCAGGTCTGTTCAGCTCACACACCCCTCTGGCAAGGTAGTCACTGTCTCCACCAAAATTGCAAGGCGTCAACTATATTCCCTAAATGCCAGCCCTCTTCCTGACCTTGAAGATATTTCGGTAGTCCACGACTTTCTGGATGTCTTTCCAGAAGAACTGCCAGGTATTCCACCTGATAGAGATGTAGAGTTTGTTATAGATCTTATCCTCGGAACTGCCCCAATTCTAGGAGACCTTACAAGATGGCACCCTTAGAACTAGCCGAGCTTAAGAAACAACTCGATGAATCCTTGCAAAAGGGTTTCATCTGTCCTAGTTCTTCTCCCTGGGCTTGCCCCGTCCTCTTCGTCAAGAAGAAGGATGGTACGGACCGAATGGTTGTAGATTATCGTCCCGTTAATTTGGTCATGATAAAGAACAAGTATCTGCTCCCCAGGATCAACGATCTGTATGATCAGCTCGCTGGATCCTCAGTCTTCTCCAAGATGGATTTGAGGTTAGGCTACCACCAAATCAGGATCAGAAATGGGGATATTCCTAAGACGGCTTTTGTCACTCGTTATGGTTAGTACGAGTACACCGTCATGTCCTTTGGTCTAACCAACGCTCCAGCTACTTTCTCTCGCTTGATGAACTCGATCTTCATGGAGTACTTAGATAAGTTCATCGTGGTTTACCTCGATGATATCCTTATTTACTCGAAGAACGAGGAAGAGCATGCCGAACATCTTAGACTTGTGTTAGAAAAACTCAGAGAGCACCGCCTTTATGCCAAGTTCTCCAAGTGCGAATTTTGGTTGCCAGAAGTAACCTATCTCGGCCACGTAATCTCTGGTAAGGGCATTGCTGTCAATCCTGAAAGAGTTCAGGCCGTTCTTGATTGGACTCCGCCTGAAACAGTTAAGCAAGTTAGGAGTTTCCTTGGTCTAGCCAGTTATTGTCGCCGATTCGTTGAGAACTTCTCCAAAGTGGCCAAACCTCTCACGAAACTTCTCAAGAAAGATAAAAAGTTTGAGTGGTCCCCACAGTGTGAGCACAGTTTTCAGGAACTGAAAAGATGCCTGACTTCTGCTCCCAGACTTGTGCCACCGGACTTCACTAAGGACTTTGTTTTCTATTGTGATGCCTCACAACAGGGACTAGGTTGCATTCTTATGCAAGATCGCCATGTGATTGCCTATGCATCTCGACAGTTGCATCCACATGAGGAGAATTATCCTACACATGATCTAGAGCTTGCAGCCGTAGTCTATGCACTTAAGACATGGCGACATTACCTTCTCGGTAAACGTTGCGAGATTTACACCGATCACCAGAGTCTCAAGTATATCTTCACCCAACCAGATTTGAACCTTAGGCAAAGACGTTGGTTGGAGTTGATCTCAGGTTACGACTTAGGGATTACCTACACCCCAGGTAAGGGGAATGTCATGGCTGATGTGCTAAGTTGTAAGTCCTATTGCAACAATCTCACGTTGCAGCAGGGCCAACCACTTCTCCATGAGGAATTATGTAAGCTTAACCTCCACCTTGCTCCTCACGGATTCCTTTCTACCTTGGTGGCAAAACCTACTCTTGTGGATCAAATCATCTCTGCTCAGCAGCAGGATACGGGAATTTCCCGGATCAAGAGAAACATTAACAAGGGAGTTGGTGGTAGTTTCTCTATAGATGATCGTGGTGTTGTTTTCTTTGAGAGTCGCTTGGTGGTTCCCAAGAATCAACATCTTCGACAATTAATCCTTAAGGAGGCGCATGAATCTCCTCTCATGATTCATCCCGGTAGTACTAAGATGTATCAGGACCTACGCCAGAGGTTGTGGTGGACTAGGATGAAGAGAGAAATTGCTCAATTTATTGCTAACTGTGACGTTTGTCGTCGTGTGAAGGCAGAGCATCAGAGACCTGCTGACACTCTTCAACCTTTAGCTATTCCTGAGTGGAAATGGGATAAAGTTGGTATGGACTTCATCACCGGCTTTCCCAGGGCCAAGAGAGGGAATAATGCTATCTTTGTAGTCATTGATCGTCTTTCCAAAGTGGCTCACTTCCTACCCGTTCGAGAGAGTATCACTGCTAGTCAGATTGCTGACTTATATATTTCTCGAATAGTATCACTTCATGGTGTTCCACTAGAGATCAATTCAGACCGTGGTAGTCTTTTCACTTCTCATTTCTGGGAGAGTTTCAAACTGCCATGGGCACCCATCTTTCCTTCAGTATCGCTTTCCACCCTCAATCAAGTGGTCAGGTGGAAAGGGTCAACCAGATTCTTGAAGACATGCTTAGAGCTTGTGTTATCTCATTCGGTATGGATTGGGAGAAGTGTCTTCCCTTCGCCGAGTTTGCTTATAACAACAGCTACCAAACCAGCCTCAAGAAAGCTCCTTTTGAGATTCTGTATGGACGAAGATGTCGAACACCTTTGAACTGGTCAGAAACCGGTGAAAGACAATTCTTTGGACCGGATATGATCCAGGAGGCAGAAGAGCAAGTTCGCGTCATTCGTGAGAATTTGAAAACAGCCCAATCTCGTCAAAACAGCCAGTATGACCGTCGTCATAAGGAAGTGGCTTATGAAGTTGGCGACAAGGTTTATCTTTGGGTTACTCCCTTGAAGGGTACCCATCGTTTCAGTATCAAAGCCAAGTTGGCTCCTCGTTACATTGGTCCTTTTCGCATTCTCGCTAAACGAGGAGAGGTTGCCTACCAGTTGGAACTACCCCCACATCTTTCTCGAGTACATGATGTCTTCCACGTCTCTCAACTCAGGCGTTGCTTCTCGGATCCCATCCGCGGAGTGGACCACGAAACGCTTGATCTCCAAGATAACCTCACTTATCGAGAGTACCCTGTTTGCATCCTTGATCAAGCAGAGCGTGTCACCCGACGTCATAACATCAAGTTTCTCAAGGTTCAGTGGTCTCATCATTCCGAGAGAGAAGCTACTTGGGAGCGTGAAGATCGTCTTCGACTTGAGTAACCCGCTTCCTTCCCGCCGACTCCTGAATCTCGGGACGAGATTCTTCCGAGTGGGGGCGAGTTGTCACATCCCTAGTTCTGGTATGACCTAGGCTAGCTAGTCATGTGTGCATCACGTTTAAATTTCATTTAAATTTGAAATGGGGATTTGTAAAACCCTCACAAATCATTTCTGAAAATGACCCAAATAAAAATTGCTCCAAAAGGGTCCAAGAAAATGTTCATGTCTCTCTCTGGAAATATTGGGTAGAGGTAAAATTTCAAACCAATATTTTTAGGAGCTCATAAATATTTATTTTGGCCATTTGGAATTAATCCAGTAATTATTTGCGTTGGATAAATATATATATATATATATATATATATATATATAATATTGTCCAATAATTCTGAATTTTGGTGAGGGGCTTTGGAATAATCCCTTAGGCCCTGCAAAAATTGTCAGAATTAAATAAAATGAATTGGTATTTTTATCAAATCAAAACAAATGTTAGAAAAATAGAAAAGAAAACAAAGTAAGGGAAATACTTACCTGCAACCCCTGTGCAGCCTGGCCTGGCCAGCGGCCCAGCAGGCCGGCCCAACCACACTGCCAGGAGCTTCTTCAAGCTCCTGCCAGTAGGAGCTGCTACGTGGCCGCGCCAGCCGGCCATGGCCACGTCTCCCCGCCACCTCCTGCTTCCCCTCCTCGTCGCTCTGGCCTCCCTGGACGACGCCACGCGCCGCCCCGTTCCCCTCTCACTCTCCCGTGCCCATTCCTCTCCTCTCCCTCGCTCTCTCTCACCGCGCCCGAGCGCTGCCGTCACCGCCGTTCGCCATAGCCGCAGCCACCGCCTCCCCCTCTCCTCTCTGACAAGCCCGAGAGTTTCCGCATCTCCCTCTTCCTCTCCGTCAAGCCACAAGACGCCGGACGCCCTGTGGAGCCGCCGTCGCCATCGTCTTCCTCCTCGGACGCTGCCGACCGCCGACTCCGATTCGCAGTCTTCAGTGCCTCCCCGAGCCCACTGGCCTGCTCAGCAACTCCGCCGTGAGCTCCCACCTCGAATCCCCCTCTCCCCTTGTCTTTTGCACGCTGCAGCCGCGATTCCGGTCGAGGCCGAACTCCGGCCGCCACAAAAGCTGCCGCCGCCGTCGATTTAGTCCACTCCGGCGCGAGCGGTTGCCTCCTTTAGATGTGCGAGACCTTCAGCTACCCGTAGACGCAAACCACGCGCAAAACCGAGCCCCATAGCTGTTTTGCGGCGAGTTTCCGCCTCGGTTGAGGTCGTCGCCGGCCGAACTCCGGTGGGCTGACGTGGACGTTTTAGTTAGGCTCTAATCACCACTAACCCCTCTCTAACAGACACTGATAGGCGGGCCCCGCAATAGGTCAAATCCCAGTCAACACGGGATTAACTCCCAGTTAACAATGAGCCAATGACATGTGGGACCCGGTCGTCAGGTTTGACTCGGACAACTCCTTTGACCTGCTGACGCAATGCTGCCGTCATGCTGACGCAATATATCATTTCCTGGTATTAAAATAAATCAAGAAATTCCAGAAAATGATATAAACTTCAAAAATTCATAGAAATTCAACCGTAGCTCAGATTGAAATAATTTATATATGAAAAATTATCAGAAAAATTCAATCTATCCATCTGTACCATTTTCATGCATGAAAAACCAATCTATACATGCTATATAAGGGAAACACTAAAATGGCATATTTAAGAGCTTATGTTAAAGATGCTTTTGAACCTTTAGTTCAAATGGACTTTAACCAATTGAATGCTGGTTGCATTAGCTCAAACAACATCACATCTTCATGACATGTTCATGCATCATAATGTTGCATATGCTTGTGTTTGATTTCCGACACCGTTCCTTCTCGATAGGTCCTGCTCCGGGAAGTGTTCGAGAGTACCTATCAGTGGAGCAGTGCCCCCCTGTTGATCTACCAGGCAAGCAAACCCCCTTGTTCATTCCGATACAATCCTACTCTCTCGCTCCTTCTCTCATTATTGCATTAGGACAACAACGTTTCAACTGCTACTTTATGCTGCGGTAGTTGAACCCATTCCTCTGCATGACCTGTCATTGCCACAATAAATAGTTAAAACCCACTAGCATGTGTAGGAGTTGATTGAGCCATGTTGTGTTCTTGCCATGCCATGCCTGCTATTGCTTAGAGTTGTGTCAGGTCTGATCCATCGGGAATGAATTGGAGTGGTACGATATGTTCTGGTGCTGAGAGTTAAGCGTGTGAACATGATTTGGTAAAGGTAGCGGTGAGAGGCCATGTAGGAGTACATGGTGGGTTGTCTCACTGGAACCGTCCTTAAGCACTGAGTTCTGTGTATGTTGTCCAATGACTAGCTACTACCACACATTGGGCTCCGGGCACTCCAAGCTCTCTCGACTTATTAACCAACTTGATCTTTGTCCAGGAGTTGCAATTAGTTTCTGGTGTTTGTAGGTAGTGTTAGTAGTCTACCAAGTGGCACCCGGCCAGGTGGGCTTGGGACAGACTAGGCACAAGTGGCACGGTGTACCAAGCGTAGATCCATCCGGCGAGGTGGGCTTGGGAACCCTGCACACATCGTTTGGGGCCGTGAGTGACACCCCGGCCGGATCTCCATGCGGATGGAACCTGAATAGGCGATAAACCTGGACTAGAGTCTTGTGTGGTTAGTCAGGTCGTGGCCGACACCCTCGCCAGGCTTCCGCTTGAAGGTTGCCGAGATACATGACGTGTACATGGTGATAAGTGGTGAGAGCGTGTGTGAAGAAGTACACCCCTGCAAGGTTATCATGATCTATTCGAATAGCCGTGCCCTCGGTTACAGACTTCTTGGATGCTTACGTGGTACATAGACAACTTGAAGTGGATACTCTAAAATGCTCAAGACAAGTGTGAGTGCTATGGATGGCCTTCTCGTAGGAAGACGGGAATGAATCCATAGTAGTGTATTGACGTGGTGATTAGTGGACTCGTGTGCGCCACCTCAAAAGAGTTACCAGCAGTCGTAGTACGGAATAGCCACTGAGTCAAAGCTGGCTTGCTGCAACTAAACTCCACTTCACCTTCTTGATACAAATGCATGTATTATAGGATCTGATGTAAGTCTTGCTGAGTACCTTTGTACTCATGTTTGCTTTATTTATGTTTTACAGATGAGACGTCTGTCTCACTAGTAGTACCACTTGGACTTCGACAAGTAGCTTGTACCTCACCTACGATCTTGATCGGATGTTGTAGATAGTCAGGCTCTTCAGTGTTTTTCATTTGTAGTTGTCTGTACTCAGACATGTAATGCTTCCGCTTGTTGCTTGTATGCTCTGAATGATGGGTAATGTGACCTCTGTTTGTATTTAATGCTATGTGGTTCTTCTGAGCCTTTATCTATATGAGTTTGCATTATATTGTGATGCCATGTTGTACCTCACATACTTGCATGTTATGCGTACATGTGACGTGTATTGCTATGTGTGGGATTCGACAATCTAGTTGTTTATCCTTGGCAGCCTCTCTTATGGGGAAATGTAGTCTAGTGCTTGCTTGAGCCATAGTAGTCCGCTACAGCCCGGTTCACCGGACTCCTGCTAGCCCAGCACTACTGCTCAAAACACTTGACTGGCCGGCATGTGTTTCAATTCGTTCCTGTGTCTGTCCCTTCGGGGAAATGTCACGCGGTGACTTCCGGAGTCCTGTTAGCCCAGTGCTACAGCCCGGATTCATATGTTGTTGACCGACATGCTCGATGTGATTCATGTATGCCTATCCCCATAGGTTAGCACCGCTTTGGGTTCACGACTAGCCATGTCGGCCCGGGTTCTCTGTCATATGGATGCTAGCGATACTATCATATACGTGAGCCAAAAGGTGCAAACGGTCCCGGGCCATGGTAAGGCGACACCCGTGGGAATACCGTGCGTGAGGCCGCAAAGTGATATGAGGTGTTACAGGCTAGATTGGTGTGACTTAGAATCGGGGTCCCGACACACTTAGCCTTATACCATGTGAGAGTGGCAAGAACCCTTTCTTTTCCTCACTCATGTTGAACCGCTTCAACACTTTATCTATGTACGTGCTCTGGCTTAAGCCGAGCAGCCTCCTTGATCTATCTCTATAGATCTTAATGCCTAAAATGTACATTGCCTGACCAAGGTCCTTCATCGAAAACTTGCCATTCAATGACTCCTTGACCGAGTTCAACATCGAAATATCATTTCCGATCAGTAGTATGTCATCCACATACAAGATCAAAAACACTATCGAGCTCCTACTTAACTTCTTGTATAAACAAGAGTCCTCTTCGCTTTTGATGAAGTCGAAAGCAGTGATGACCTCATCAAAACGAATGTTCCAGCTCTGAGATGCTTGCCTCAACCCATAAATGGATCTCTTGAGCTTGCATACCTTACTAGTGCTAGTCGGATCGACAAAACCCTCGGGCTATATCATATACACGTCCTCGGTTAAATTTCCATGAAGGAAAGCCGTCTTGACATCCATCTACCATATCTCGTAATCGAAATATGCAGCTATAGCTAGTACGATCCTTACCGACTTCAGCATCGCTACCGGCGAGTAAGTCTCGTCGTAGTCAATTCCTTGAACTTGTCCATAACCCTTAGCGACAAGCTGAGCTTTGTGGATCTGAACATTTCCATCCACATCAGTTTTCTTCTTAATGACCCATTTGCAACCAATGACCATTACGCCAGGCGGCGGATCAACCAAGTCCCAAACTTGATTCTCATCCATGGACTTTAACTCGGATCTCATGGCCTCCAGCCATGCCTCAGAATCTGGGCTCACCATCGCTTCCGCATATGTGGACGACTCGTCGCTTTCTAGCAACAATACATCGCGCACTCTGTGTAATCTTTTCGACCTCCATGGTTCCGGTGCCGCTTCCACTACGGGTTCCCTGACTGACTCCAGTATGATCTCATCACCAGTCGAGCCGTCCCCGAGTGGTCCTCGAATTTCTTCGAGTCGGACCGTCCTCCCACTGGCCTCCCGGTTGAGAAACTCTTTCTCAAGGAAAACCCCGTTCCGAGCAACAAACACTTTGTTCTCTTCCCGGTTGTAGAAGTTATATCCCAAGGTTTCCCTAGGATATCCCACGAATATGCATTTATCCGACTTGGGTGTAAGCTTGTCTGACATAAGTTTCTTGACAAATGCTTCACAACCCCAAATCTTTAGAAAAGACAAACTGGGACTCTTCCCAGTCAACATCTCATGTGGTGTCTTGTCTACGGATTTTGATGGTACCCTGTTAAGAGTGAAAGCTGCAGTTTCTATAGTGTATCCCCAAAATGACAAGAGTTAATCCGACCTGCTCATCATAGATCGAACCATGTCCAACAAGGTACGATTCCTCCGTTCCGATACACCATTTCTCTGTGGCGTACCCGGAGGTGTGAGCTGAGGTACTATACCTCTGCTTTTCAGATGATCATCAAACTCCTGGCTCATGTACTCACCTCCACGATCAGATCGTAGAAGTTCTATAGTCTTGCCAAGCTGATTCTCAACCTCATTTTGAAACTCTTTGAACTTTTCAAAAGTTTTTGACTTGTGCCTCATCAAATAGATATATCCATATCTACTCAAGTCGTCGGTAAAAGTCACGAAGTACTGATAGCCACCTCTGGCAGTTGTGCTCATTGGTCCACACACATCACTGTGTATCAGTTCCAACAGCTCAGATGCCCTCTCACAACTCTTTGCGAAAGGAGACTTAGTCATTTGCCGAGCAAGCATGATTCGCATGTCTCGAACGACCCAAAGTCGGTCGAAGTTAGGAGTCCATCATCATGGAGCTTCTTCATGCATTTCAGACTAATGTGTCCAAGCCGGCAATGCCAGAAGTATGTCGGATTTATGTCATTGGGATTATGCCTCTTGACATTCACGTTATAGACCGGTTCCTGTTCTAGATTCAATATAAATAACCCATCAACAATGGGTGCATAGCCGTGGAACATACCATTCAAATAAATCGAACAACCATTGTCCTTTAAATTGGATTCATAACCCTGACTCATCAAGCATGAGGCAGAAATAATGTTCCGACTAAGTGCAGGAATGTAATAACAATTATTCAATTCCAAAATAAATCCAGAAGGAAGCTGGAGCTGCATCGTGCCGACCTCCAATGCAGCAACTCTTGCTTTGTTGCCAACCCTGATGTCAATCTACCCTTGTGCCACACGCCTAGTTCTTACCAGCCCCTGCATTGAGTTGCAAATATGAACAACCGATCCAGTATCAAATAGCCAAGAGCTACTAGGTATGTCAGCAAGGTACATGTCTATAACATATGCAACAAGTGTACCTTTGCCTAAAGCAGCATTCCCGTCCTTCTTGCCATGCTCTGCAAGCCACTTGCTACAGTTCCTCTTCCAGTGACCAGTACCTTGCAATGATAACAAATGGTCTTTGAGTCTGGTCCAGACTTCGGCGCAGCGGCAGAGGTTACCATCTCCGTGCCCTTTGCCTTAGCCTTCTTCTTAGACCAACTCTTCTTGAACTTAGCCGATTTCTGCACCATCAACACTTGATGCGTGCCTTTCTTAATATCCTGCTCTACCACTTTGAGCATCCCATGCAATTCAGTGAGCTTCTTATCCATGCCATGCATATGATAGTTCGAGATAAACGTCCCATAGCTGGGCGGAAGAGAACCCAGAACTGCATCAGTAGCCAGCTCATCCAAGAGCGGGAAGCCCAACCGATGCAAAGCTTGCACATATTCGATCATCTTGATCACATGCGGGCTCAGTGGATCACCTTCCTTCAGCTTACAATCCATCAAGGATCGCCAGACGTTGAACCTTTCGGTCCTAGCCTGCACCTGAAACATGCTCTTGAGACTCTCAATCATATCGAAAGCCCCAACGTCTTTGAAATGCTGCTGCAAATCGGGCTCCATACAAGCCAGCATGAGGCAACTAATCTCGTTTGATTCATCAATGAGTTTCTGGTAGACATTCTTGGTTGTGGTACTAGCATTATCGGTAGGTTCCTCTAGAAGCGGATCCTCTAGAACATGTTCCTTTTTATCATGCTTGAGAACAATTCTCAAATTTCTATACCAGGTAGTAAATTTTGTTCCATTCAGTTTATCCTTTTCCAGAATTGATTTCAATGCAAAGTTGGGTTGAGCAGGTGGTGCCATTGATCTACAACAGAAAAATATGCAATCACTAAGCAATGTGTTTATGTAGAGTAATTCTAGCCTTAAACAGAAATACTCCCACTGAAGTCAGCATCCCTCCGCAAACTCTCAGTGATTCAGGATCCAACTAGCACATGCGACTAGTGAGCTTTGGCATCACCGCTAGACAACATGCCTACCCGGTAAGCAACTCCTTGCTAATCGTATCTCTATACGACTCCTGTTGGTCGGGTAGGTATCTCATACCCCGGCTCCCGACCTCTTTTGCCACAAGGCCCAAAACCGTTTTGATAGCCTTGTCAAGCTAACCTAATGCAGTGCATGTCCGTGTCCGACATGAACCCTTCAGTTCAAGGACACCTAGCAGCACCCCAATTTTATGATCCCACTACTAGACGTACTTGACATGCGAAGGTGCAACATCGGGAATGGCAATTTACTTGATATTCATGAGGGATCTTTCTACCATTCTAACATGCATAGAAACAAAGAAGCATAACAATCACAAATAAACACATATTGTGAAATAGCATGGCTCCTTCATGGATGTTCTTCCAGGTCGGCTTCAACTCCGATGACCATCTAGAAACTCCATCTTGTTTGTCACGCCGGGATGCCAAGCCACCAACATGATCTCTATTATCCAACTACTACATCTAGTAATGAATTTTACATAGAGTCACAAGTCGACATGTAGGTCGTTATACAATATAATGACAACACTTTGGCTCCTGCCGGCTGACAAACATGACACGCAGGTCTTGTATAATTTACACACATGCATCACATACACATGAGCCATACTATTCACATCAAACCCTGCAAAATAAAGTTATGCATAGAATCACATTCTACCGGTTTGAGTGATCGTGTATGAAATACAAGGCGCTACGCACATGGCGGTCCCGATTCGGATTCGAATTTACGTTTCACTATTAACCCCGATGGCGGATAACTGACCGGTAGGGGTAGATCGTGTCACGACCTCATCGATTCCAATCAACAGAAAACATAGCCACATCGATCACCATGTGCAGTTGATATCATCAACCGGGCACACATCCAATCTTATCAATGACAACAGATCTCATCTATTGCCTCCACATATCTAATATGCATATGATCTGAATCCAAATCCTATAGCAGAGGCTCTGATACCACTGTTGGGATCTACGGTAGGGTGCGTCGACTGCAAATTAAAATTTCCTATGCACAGAACAACCAAGAACATGCTATGGGAGATGGATCATAGTTCGTTACCACTAGACGTGCAGTGCCGTGCAATGGAAGAAGAGTTGGGGAAGCGCGTCCGCGTGGATTGTCTCCTCCTCGTCCGATCTCCCTCGTACAACCGGTGGTCGGTTCCCACGTACAGGTTCGCCGGAGCGGCGCAAGTGCACCACCTCTAACGGTATCCGCGCATGCAGGAGGAACATCGTGCGATGGACTGTTAGGTACGATCACACAACCGGCGGCGAGTGGAGGTGTCTATTCGCAACACATGCAAACCCTAGTGATAGCGCCAAAGCGATCAACTCATGAGGGTGTCGCACCTCCACTATATGTATAGGCGTCCGTCATGGTCTCAAAACTTGGGCCTCGCACGGACCCTAAAGCCCATAAGTCTACTCGGCCACAATCCGAATACAGTTTGGATCACATCTGTAGTGACCAGACCTCAAACGGTCCAATCTCTATGCTCAGGTGTCATCCCTGGATCAGTAATGTTGACACCACACAGTACTTGAAGGATTTATAAAAGAGTAGCAATCACACACTTATTACATCGAGTGTCTCAAAAGAGAACTTATTACAATAAATATGGCTTAAGGGCATCTAATAACGATAACATCGAAAGGCTTGGAAGATAAGTGAGTTCATCAACTCCAACGGCATCACTGAGTATAGAACCACGACCTAAAAGGCACCTTACTCGTCGTCTGAAAAGTCTACAACATGAACGTTGCAGCCCGAAACGGGTCAGCACATGGAATATGCTGGCAATGTAACACATAGAGAGCAATGAAGGAATAAGACTATACTATATGCATATTTGGCTGGTGGAAAGCTCTATGGTTACAGTTTTGCATAAAGCCAATTTTTCCCTACTGCAAAGGAATAAATTTTATTTAACTATCATGGTGGTTGTTAAACATTGAGAGTGTAGACACCCTCTCAATCCCAATTAAGCATCACCATTAAAACCCAACAAAATTAATTAGAGTAACATGATGAGATTCACATGATAATCCAAGTACTAGATACTCAAGACGTCCATAATCGGGGACACGGCTAATCATGATTAGTTTATACACTCTGTAGAGGTTTGCGCACTTTTCCCCACAAGACTCGATCTCCTCCGTTGGGATTCTCGCACTACATGGTGTTTGAGAAACGGATGACCGAGACATAGTCTTTCAGAAGCGCTAGCACCTTACGATCAGGTAGACCGTTACACCTACTTTCCCGTACATCTACTAGTCTACCATTGTAAGAGTTTGCACGACTTAATCAACTATGCTAGAGCCCATAGTAGCTTGCGGCTGCACACGAAAGTTTCTAGTATGAATAATCTCATGATCCCTTTGAGCCTGGGTGGCGGTCCATAAAGAAAAACAGGCAATCGCTGGAATACCCAGGTGCCTAAACAGGCAATCGCTGGAATACCCAGGTGCCTCAGTCCACCCATATGTGTATTTAAGTTGCACCTTAAGTTGAACCATTAATTAACAATCTCACATCTATCATGGATTTCACTCACCCAAACCATGTCTACGAGCATAGCATAGCAATATAAGCAATTAAAATAAGTAACTCCCAAGGGTTTGAATGTAACAGAGCAATAGGTTCTACCTCATCAACTACTTCCCAACCCACATGTTAAAATCACATCCTAACCATGCAATGTTTGAGGATTGGAACTAATGCACAAAAACTAGGTGATAAAGGGGTATGATCAAAGTGTGAACTTGCCTGCAATATTGATGAAGATGATTCACACTCAAAACTCTTGATAGTTCTACTCGTCACACTCCGGTCAATCTATCCTAAGCAAGCAATAGTAACCACACATAAGCAATCACTCAAAGATCGGAGAGAACAAAGAAAACAATTCAGAAAACGTCAAAACCAAGCAAATAACTCTTGCAACATAAAACAATTTCTAACAGTACCAAAATTAAGTGAATTTGGCCTTATCAGAAAGTCTAGGTCAAGAGCTTCGATTTGCAAAAAGAATCAACTAAATCGGAGTTACGAAACTCAAGTTATGTTCAAAAGAAGTTTGAATATGAAGCTGAACAAAATTCGAAATTTCAAAATTTCAAAAAGTTGATGTGACAGGTTCACTGGATAGGTGAAAACAAGACGAAGCTATAGGCGCTGGTTTCATCTAATTTGGATAAACGACTGAAAAGTTATGGCTATTTGAAAAATCAGGGTCAAGCTGTTTTACGAAAGAAAAATAGTTATCGTTAAGGTCTAACGTATAAATACGTAGACTAATTGATAATCTAAGTATTCTATCGTATTAGTCTAAAAATAATAAACTACAGAAGTATAAGAACAAAAAAAACAAAGAAAAATACCTTTGTAAGGCAGAGAAAAGACGATTTTGGAGAGAAGAGACAATTTCCAAAAGTCGCGCCGGAGAGGAGAAATATATTTTTCTTAAATGAATCTAGTCAAACCAAAATATTGATTTAACCCGAATCGGATGATTTTTGGAGGCTTTATGGGTCTATATTTATTAGTAGAAAAGAGGCTTAAAGGTTAAAGGCTAGGCAATGTGAGACTAAACATAGACGAAAATATACAAAACAGAGATGGAAGGTGCGCCATGGGCCAGATGGCCTTTAGGCGGTTCAGCCGGCCGCGACACTGTAAAATATATTTTTTAGCAATAGAAAAGAAAAGAAAAATTATGGAAAAAGAAAGAAAAAAATATATGGGGAAGGAATATGGTCGGCTGGGCTGGCCCACATAGGATAAAGAAAAAGAAAAGATGGGGCGCCCGCTGGTACTATGATGCGCACGTGGGCGACAGTTAGTTTCAGGTGCGCGCGCAGTTTTTGTTATTTGTTTTTTTAAACAGAAAGCGATAAACTGAAAAACGAAAATAAAACTAAAACTTTATATAGGCATATTATATATCAAAATTTTCAGAAAAAGATTTTCTACAAGATGCACATTTACCTAGCATTAAATAAAATTCACACAAATTTAGATAATTCAAAGAGTGCTACTGGTCTAATAAAATCCAATAAAAATCATTATAAAAGCACCAAAATTAATTCAAATTTATTTCTCTCCAAATTTCTGATGTAGGGATTCATGTTACCCTATTTTCCGTATATTTTATTTTTGGAGAAAAATAATTTGAATAAAACCCAAATAACTCCAAATTGAAAATAATTTCAAAAGGTTAAATTTTGATCCTTTTAAACTCTCAACTAATATTTCATATAATTTGAAGAAGTCATTTTATCTTCTCTCATGAAAATCATTGAGTTGCTTGAAGTTTATGAATTAAAAATATTTCCAAATGAAATTCAAATCTTTTCAAAACCCTTTTCATTTATTTAAATAGAAGAAGTCATGTCATCTTCTCTCGAGGGTTTTGTATTTGAATTTTTTTTTGAATTCACGGAGATCATAAATACAAAAATGGAAGTTTGGGAAAGTCCTTTTATTCCCTCTCATTTAACTTTCAAAAAGTTCGAATTCACTCACTTTCAGTCAATCAATCAAACAATCAATCAAATCTATCTATTTAATATAACATTCCAAAATTTAGAATTTTGGGATGTTACAAACCTACCACCCTTAAAATGAATCTCGTCCTCGAGATTTGGAGAGGCTAGAAAGAAATAGGTTAGGTTTGGGGTCTCCTCAAAATCCATTGATTGTCGCAGGAGGGGGTTTGGGGTGCTACCACCCTTAGAAGCATGGTTACGGTTCCATCAAAACTCATATACTTCATCCATATTGTTAACAGTGTCGGTCTTCTCAAATCTTCAGGATAATTCCTTATCTGGGCTCTTTCGGTAGTGGCATAACCTTTTCCTCAATTCTTGTGTCTTTGATCTAGGTAAGGTTCTTCTGTGACTGGGTCTTCTTAGCTGACGGGTCTGGCGCCAATACTAAACAACTATCGATATCTCATGGTGGTCAACCATTTATGGTTTCTCCTGCAGGAAATGGGTCTGGGTTGATCCTCAGCGTATAACCTACGGTTGGCAAAAACTGCCTTGTACAAGGGAAAAATACCTATACCATTCTAAGGCTTAAACAAGGTTTTGATCATCGTCTCTCTACTATAGGTAAGTCACTCAGATTTACCATCCCATATAGCAAGGCGAATAATAAGAGTAAGTCGGTATGGTGATCAATCCATCCCGCACCCAAATCATTACCTTGTATACAGTTTAGCGAATCTCGCATTCTAACACTCGGTCATCCTCACAAGCATTGCAGAATTTCTCTTGTCCATGAACTGCGTTCGTAATAATCCATTGATTCTGCAAGACAAACAAACATCTATCGTTCCTTCACAACTCTCAGGTTTTGTGTTACTCCTATAAAATTGTCTGCCGATAAACGTCGTATCTTCCTCCAGGGTTTTTCCTTCAGCAAGAATGTGCTTGCTTCTTGGCAGGTCCTGTGGCCTGTGGGTTATGGCCCATCTCATCACTTGTAGTCCTTGAACTTATCATCGGGCAACTGATCATTATTCCAACTTCCAACTTCCTAGTATTCTTAAATCCATCCAATTGTACTGTCTTCCTTCCTTCTATTGGCACCAAACTAGGACATGATTACTCAGACTCATCATGGAGTTTCCATTGATCCATATTTCCGACATCATACCTCCTTTATATCTAATAGTAATTTATCTCTTCATCCTCGTGGGATATCCCTCATACCGAGATAAAAACTTATACTTATGAAGTCCATATTCCACTTCGTGGAACATCATTATCCTTTCTAGGGTCAAGCGTCCTTACAAGGGAATATTGGCCATCTTTGCATGGCACTTCTTCAACTGGGAAACGTGAAACACATCATGAACTCCTGACAGTCCTTCGGGTGACTCCAACTTGTTGGCCACTTCTCCCATACGCTCCAAAACTTGGTATGGTCCTACAAATCTCAGGGCTAACTTTCCCTTAACTCCAATTCATTTAACTCCTCGCAGAGGGGCACACGAAGACATGCTCTGTCTCCAATTTCATAGACTACCTCCTTGTGTTTTTAGTCTGCATAACTCTTCTGCCTGGACTGAGCTACCTTCAGTCTATCTCGAATCAACTTAACATTCTCTTCTGACTCCTTGATCACATTTGGTCCAAACAACTGACGGTCTCCAACTTCATCCCACACACTCTTGGGGTATCGCACATATCGAGACAAAACTCGTATTCATTTTGTCCGAAATCCACTCAGTGGAGTATCCTTATCTTTTCCAGGGGTCAAGGGTTCTTATAGGGTACTACCACCCTTAAAATGCACAAATCTTCCATAGACCATATTTCTCATATCTTCATAAATGGTCAAAATCCTTCTTCATAGAGTAACAACTCATAAAATCCATATAAGTACCAACGATGCTAACTTTATTCACTCTCAATTGATTACAATCTCTCGCTTTTCCATTACATGTCTCAACTCAACACCTCAATATAAAAGAAAATGTTCTCACTTCTACTACTCCATTTCTTTTGTTGCAAACTCAACTATCTAGCACAAGTTTCCTTCTCCTTGGGGCATTCTCTGGCAAAGTGCCCTGCTCCATTACAACTAAAACATATTACTTCTGACAAGTATTGAGGTTTCCTTTTTGGGAAACTGTTGAGGTAGTGCCCTGACTCCTTGCACCTATAACAGGTGATATGACTCAGGTCCCTCCTAGGCTCCAACCGGTTTATCTTCCTGGACTTTTCCATTCCAATCAGGGCTTCTATTTCCTGTGGGTCATATGTTACTTCCTCTGTCGGGAACTCTACTAGATCCCCATTCAAACAATTTTGGGAGATGTGTCCTTCTTCTCCACATGAATAGCAAGACTCAGTGCAGGGATTACTCGGGTCTTCTTTAGGTGTGTCCTCCATCTCTTCCTTCATCACAGCTTCTTCTAAAATTTCCATGAGGGCTCCTTTCATTACTTCTTTCTTCTGCTGGATGGTTCGTTGTACCATGGGGTAAATGTGACACTAAGCAGGATAGTGGGTAGTCCCTTCACACAAGAAACAAGTAATCTGCCTAGTTGGGCATTCTTCAACTGGGTGACTTCCTTCACAATCAGGGCATTCATCCTTGTGTTCTTTATTGGTGTGTCCTATTTCTCCACAAATCTTGCATGCACAAGGTTTCTTCATATCCTTTCCATAAGGCTTCAACTTCTGGGACACAAGCCGGGACTTTGGCAGAGTCAACTTAAATTCTTTCCAAGTGGTTACTCCTTGCCATCCATTGATGGTTTGGTACATCCTTCACCAAGTAGCAGCACCTCTTTCAAAGCACTGAAGAGCATGCTGGGTCATATCCTTTCCGACTATAGGGTTATTCTTCATGTGATCCTCCATGTTCTGAATCCATTGGTCCGTCTCCAATTGACTCATCGGTCCAGAAAATATAAGCTCATCTTCATTCATCCTCTATTGGGTCCATGTGTTTGGGGTGAGATAAGAGAGATAGAGAGAGATACACACAATACAAACAAAAGTTTTGAAAAGACAGAATTTATTTGTGGCTATCGGGAAAAACATCAAACAAATGACATCTCACAAACGTCGCATCTAACATAGGTATATAACAGGGGTTTGGTCTTCTAAAGGTCAATAAATCTTCAACGTCTCCAAACTCTTCAAGCCTTGTTCATGCCTCCAATGGCTTCTTCCGATCATGCTTGTCTTTCTCAAGTTCTTTTGCCATATCAACTCTGTTGACGCGAAGTCTCTCGTGACGTCCTTTAATATTCTGGAGTTGTGTCCCAAACTTCTGGTTTCAACATCCTTCACATGAACCATGGTCCTACTGTCCTTCAATTCCTGACGAATCTCTAGTATCTCGAGGTTTTGCTCCTCCAGCTTGGCTACTTCAGCTTCTTGGACCTAAGTTCTTCACGAAATGCTTCCTTGTCAAAATATGGCTTCCTGCGGGCCCGTGTTAAAATTCATGATGTAATTCTCCAGATCCTGGTGATACTCCAGCTAAGGTTAAAACTGCATCCTTTGTTGATAGATGCTCCATCAGCCTTCTACCATCCAATCCTTCCAAACAAATGCATGCTTAGCTCAGCTCGGTGACCATAGTATCAGTGGCGATGACATCATGGATAACTGTGTTTCTGCCCTTGTCATTGCCATGAGCTATCTTCCATAGTTGATATCTCCTGCCTTAGGGTTTTCTTGCCAAAACTTTGAGGTTTTTAACTCTCCATGCTCGGTCTTTCTCCGGTACACCTTGATCTTAGGTATTGACGGCTTCCTTAGTATGCCAAGTTCCATAAGGGGTGCCTTCCTAGGTCATACAAATCTGGAAAATTCTATAGGGCCTTCAAATTCCCCTAGTCTTCGGAGTCTTCAACCATTGTAGTTTCCATCATTATAATATACGGTAAAATCCTCTTCATTCTGATGTGGTCTTAGTGGTCCCATATCTTGTACTTCTTGGAGTGGTCTCATCAGCCGAATCTTTGAGTGGTCAAAAAATGAAAAGGGGTATGGACTCACTAAAAGGGTATATTTGAATAAACTCGGAAGAGAAGAGAGGTAAAAGATCCTTTTGAATAGAAAGTTGTAGACAAAAATCTTTCCTATGGGCTTGCCAGTTTCCGAAGCGATTAGCTCATAAGTGTGTCGCACCTCCACTATATGTATAGGCGTCCATCACGGGCTCAACACTTGGGCCTCGCACGGACCCTAAAGCACATAAGTCTACTCGGCCACAATCCGAATACAGTTCGGATCACATCCGACCAGTGTCCTCGGATCCGACCTCGTAGGTTCCTTCCCTTAAGCGCGCGACCCCTTAGGTTCAAGTCGGCTTGGTCGCAGTTTGGATCACCTCCGAACTACACGGTTGGCAGTGGCCTCTAGCAAGGCATGCCGAAAACCAAGCAGACTATGAAGCTGGTTAGCGGACCTGTACATCACACTTCCATTCCTTTTGCCACACGATATATGTTGTCGAGCTCAAGGCGAGTCTGTCATCCTTGTGCTAGCCCGACCTCTTTCTCGTTCAAGTGATGCCGACCACAAACCGGATTATCTCATAATCCTTGTCGCATGGCCATGCTTATCCTGGTCGGATCACACAAGGGGCCCAGAGTATATCTCCCATGATCGGAGGGGCAAATCCCATCTTGCTCGACCATGTCTCGCAGCATGGTTCTGGACAAACCCGAAACCTACCTTTATAACTACCCAGTTATGGAGTAGCGTTTGGTTGGCCCAAAGCAAGTCTGTCACCATCCCAATTACATGCGTCAGCTCGGGTCTTAGGACATAGAACATATGTTGTACTAGAGACTCACAGATGACATATCGCTGCGTCTCATAGTTGGGTCTGTCCGACTCGGACCTTATCTCGACTCGGATCTGACTACGTCGAATCCGACCAGATCCTTCCAAGTCCATATTATCCGGTTAGCATCCAATGCTCCATGGCTAGTGAGACCAAGCCATCGACCATGTCATATGCTAGTCTAGTTGGCTGTGCGTCCACATAACCCTTTCGACTAGGGACCTTTTAGGACAGTCATCATACCAATGCATAGTCCCACAAACAAGTCACATACTTGCTGATACACATCATTGATAATGTCCAAGGACTATCTTTATTCATAAACACATAGGAAATATCATCATACATGATTGCCTCTAGGGAATATCTCCAACACTTATATGGGCCATTGGTCCTTGACAAATTCACCATTGGTGGTGATAAGGAGTGAGCGTATGATGGTAAAACTTGATCTACTACTCCACGATGGACTTGGTCAAAGGTGGAGGGTCCATAGTTCATGGTGAGCGACTCTATTATCTCTTCGTCATAACCTACCTTGGCTGAGAACTAGGCAGTAGCCTAGTGGCAAAGGTTAGGTGGTGCACCCTGCGCCCAGAGTTCAAGTCTAGTGCCCATGGATCTTATTTTTATAACCGGACTAAAATCAAATAAAAGTTATCGAAATTCCAATTCGCCTGGTATCTCTATTATGGAGAGGATGCAGGTCCGGGTCGTTGTGCTACGAGCGAATGGAGTGGCAGTGGAAGCTGAGTTGAGCGCCTGAGCCTGAGGATGAGGAAGATTGGTGGTCTCTTGGACTGGGTCCGACAATGTCTAACTCAACCTTATGATGCGCATCTTCTTAATCAGCCGGCACTATTTTATCTGGCATCATTTTGAGGCATCAAATTAAGTTCAATTTCATATTTTGGCAAAGAGTGGAGTAACACTGGATCATGACTTGGTTGAGTTGTGCTTATGTGCCCTCGAAGCGTATGGCCGTCTCGTTTCACTGAATTTTATCCGGACTTGGGTGTTGGAAGGACTCATGAGTTTGATGCGTGTTCCGGTCTGTGATAGTTTTGTTGCTAAATTCAGTAAACATGTATTGGTGTCACATCTCACATGCCATCGCAGCAATCATGCATTCCCCTGGGTCAAGTTTTCATACCCGGCGGGACTAAGGTGGCAGACCTGCTATCACCGGATGGTAGGAGCTGCAATCGAGAAAGAGTGGATGCAATGTTTTCTGTAGATGATGCGGCAGATATCAAACAGACAGCTGTTGGGGAAATGGGCACGGAGGATTAACTGGCTTGGAACTTCACAAAAAACAGTTGTTTCACCATCAGATTGGCCTACCATCTGAAGATATCCATCATCAGAGCGAGAACCGGAATGCCGGAGTCTTCTAGTTTAGTTAACACACACAAGGGGTACACGGCGTTGTGGGACACGTGTGCGCCTGGTAAGGCAAAGATCCATATGTGGAGACTGATCAGGAACAGGCTGGCAGTTGGCTTGGAACTTTACTGGCAAAGAATAAAACCAGTGTCTTTTGTGTAGCCTGTGGAAGGGAAGAAACAATCTACCATAGTTTTTTGGGGTGCCAACACTCAGTTCTTTTGGGTAGCTATTTCAAACGGAGAAGGGCGTTGTAGCGGTGATCAGGCCATATCCGCTGGAGTCCCAGAGTGACTTAGCTCGCTGGTTACTCAGGTGGTTCGCTACTGCAGCTGAAGAAGAGAAGGAGGTGATGGTGCAGGCAATTTATGGGCTATGGCTCGTCCGAAATGAGGCAAGAGATGGAAAGAGGATCAAGGCTCCCCATGAAATAGTTGCGCCTGTGTGTGCCCATATGGTGGAATGGAAAGATGTTCATCCGACAAAGAATCATGTACCAGTGCAAAGAGAAATGCAGAAATGGGAGATGCCAGATGAAGGATGGATCAAGATAAATTCAAATGGAGCAGTTTGAAAAACAGGTGACAAGGGTGGTGGTGGAGCGGTACTTAGAGATCACAATGGAGCTTTTAGAGCAGATGTGTGTCATCACTTTCCAAATGTTGTTGATCCAGAGATGACGGAGATCCTGGCATGCAAGCAAGATCTTCGTGTAGCAAGGGAGATCATGAAGGAAATATGCCCTAGAGGCAATAATAAAGTTGTTATTTTATTCATGATAAAGGTTTATTATTCATGCTAGAATTGTATTGATCGGAAACCTAAATACACGTGTGAATATATAAACAAACACCGTGTCCCTAGTGAATCTCGTTGATCAAGGATGGTTAAGGTTTCCTGACCATGGACATGAGGCGTCTGTGACGCCCCTGATTCAATCGTACACTAATCATACACGCAAATGTGTACGATCAAGATCAGGGACTCACGGGAAGATATCACAACACAACTCTAGGCACAAATAAAAATAATACAAGCTTTATATTACAAGCCAGGGGCCTTGAGGGCTCGAATACATAGCTCGATACACAAGAGTCAGCAGAAGCAACAATATCTGAGTATAGACATAAAGTTAGACAAGGATGCCTTAAGAAGGAAAACACAAAAGCAACAATGATCGAAGAGGCAAGGCCCCCTTCCTGGGACCTCCTAACTACTCCTGGCCTTCGGTGGCCTCCATGTAGTAGTATCCGTCGGCGGTGGTATCTGGCTCCAGGGATCCACCATCTGGTTGCAACAACCGGAAAGAAGGAAGAAGGGGGGAAAGGGGTAGCAAAGCAACAATGAGTACTCATCCAAAGTACTCGCAAGCATCAGATCTATACTAAGTATGCATTGGTATCAAATGGAAGGTATGTATTTATGGACTGAACTGCAGAATGCCAGAGTAGAGGGGAAGGCATAGCCTATCAAAGATTAGCATCTTCATGTAGCTCCAAGCATCTCGCAGCATGTAAAAGAGTAAAGAATAGCATTTTAATTAACAAACATGTTGTAACATTAACGCCCAGAGGTCCTTCCTGGACTCCCTGCGAGAAAGCAATCCCGGAGCCACATATCCATCTCATGTCTCAAGTAACCAGTTCTAGTTGTAATAGATCGAGATACAAGTCTGAACATCAATTACCGGGGACACGGTATTCGAATAGATATCTTCCCTGTAGGGGTGCACCACGTTTTCCAACACGCTTGATTAATTTTGCCGGACACACTTTTCTGGGTCAATTCCCGGCCTCGGAAGATCAACACGTCATAGCCCTACCTAGACTCAGTAGAGAGGTCCCTGCCGGTCTACATCCTAAGCACTCCGGGGTTTGGGCCCATCGCCCGTTGCATTCCGGGTCGTTGTGCGATGAGCCGGGACGAGCACCACCTCATACTGGATGGCACTGGCCCGACAGGCCCACAATGCTGAACTGGACGTTTGACAAAGCTTCGGCTGATACTGCGACGTCGAGGCCCATAACTATTCTCGCGTGGTGGTTAGTGCGTAAAGGCCAGAGGCTAACTCAGAACAAATACCCAAACCTGTTAGTGCATTGGGGGCTCGCGGAGACAAGCAGAGACTCATGATACTGTAACCCCACCGCCCCGTCTCATGAACTTACGACAAGGGCCCAGAATGCCCCACCGTGCCTCTTAGAAAATTCATGGGTGCTCTATGGGCCCGCCCGACTTTCACATCATCTTGCGGGTACCCCGCAGGGCCGACCCGACTTCAACAATGGTCTCAAGTAAAGTCCAGGTAACCGTGTGTCCAAAGCATCAAGGAGGAAAACCCGAGGAATCACCCTCGGTGGATTCCACTCGATGGAATCATCAAGGTGAATGTAAGAGGAACCACCCTCATGGTTCACACTGGAGGGGCTGCACGACAGAGTCATATCGGAAGTGGTTAAGGAGGAATCACCCTCGATGACCACGACCGAATAGCTACACTACAGAGATCTCACCAGGAGTGATGTATGAGGTACCACCCTCGCCACTCGATGGTAACTCTGCAGAGTCAAGCAACAAAAGGGGTGTGAGGTGATGTGAGGTGTCGGGCTCTAGTCGTCGATCACGTTGATTGAGTCATCGATGATGAAGCAGGGGCAACAAGGACAAGGTGGGGTCACTGATGGATCACTAACCAACCTATACTAAGCAGTTGAGGATAAGCAGGTAAGGTACAATGAGCAGGTTACAAAAGCAGGTTATGCATCAGAATAGGAGCAAACAATAACAGTAGCAAAATCTAATGCAAGCATGAGAGAATGGAATAGGCGATATCCGGATGATCAAAGGGGGGCTTGCATGGTTGCTCAAATGAGAACGAGGGGTCACCGGTGACGTAGTCGATCACAGCGGCATCGGCAGCCGTAACGGGGTCTACCGAAGAGAAGAGGGGGGGACAGTAAATACAAAGCAAGCAAGTGCATAATAGGACAATAGGCAGAGCTAGACGAGTTCTAACGCGGTGCTACACGTTACCGGCGAAGGGGATAACATCCGGGAATGCTTTCCCAAAGTTTGGTATTTTTGGACAAACGAACCAGAGGGGAAAGGTTTGATGTTCTCTATCCTAGGGATGCATGGCGGACGAATGGACCGCATATTCGGATTCATCTCGTCGTTCTGAGCAACTTTCATGTATAAAACTTTTTCAACCGAGTTACAGATTATTTCCTATGATTTTCTAAAGTTTTAACAATATTTTGAAAATACTTTTGATTCGTAAATACACGTTAAATGCTAGGTGCACCCAGCACAGTGTACACAAAGTGTACACAGTGACTGACAAGTGGGCCAGGGGGTCCCAGTTG
The DNA here is from genome assembly GCF_018294505.1 of Triticum aestivum. Classification (NCBI taxonomy): domain Eukaryota; kingdom Viridiplantae; phylum Streptophyta; class Magnoliopsida; order Poales; family Poaceae; genus Triticum; species Triticum aestivum. The sequence goes on from NC_057806.1 coordinate 61,063,894, forward strand.
ACCAGTGAACGTTTGACTGGTTAACAGGGGGTGGGCCCCCCTATCATTGAGACATTTAACTAATTATAGATTAACTAGCTAGTTAATTAAGTTAATTAAATTTTTAATTGATTAACTAATTTATTTATTTATTAATATTTTTTTAAACTCTTTTTTTGAAAAAGGGGCGTGGGGCCCCGTTGTCATAGGCCTTTGGGCCTTAACGGGCCACGGGCATCGGGTGCTGTTGTGCAGTCGAGCAGGGAGAACCCGGGCGACGGCCAGCTGGGGGCTGCGGCGGCCGGCGACAGTGCTCCGCGAGTAGGGCGGCGTAGACGGGCGGTGGCCGGAGCAGGTGCAGGCGCAGGGGAGGAGCCGCAACAGCTGGAGTGGCGGCCGGGGACAGTGGCAGGAAGCGGCGACGGACGTGGCCAGTGGTGGGCGCGCGTCGGTGGACGGGCGGGCCAAGCCGCAGGGGAGCGGTGGGGCACAGGCCGGACTCGGCGGCCAGCAGTGAGGCGCGTGGGCACGGGCTGGATGAGCCGGCGGTGGTGTGGCGTGATTGGAGCGGGTGAGCGAGCACCGGCATCAGAGCTCCGTCCATGATGGGCTACGAGAGCATTCGGCGGGGGCGACCAGCACGGCCGACGGCGGGGAAGCAGCAGCAGGTAGGCGGCGAGGCTATGCGCGCACAGAGGCACGACCATGGGTGCGAGGGTGCATGGGCAGGGGGCATGGCGGCATGGGCAGGGGCTCGGCGAGATGCGGTCAGGGGCGCGACGGGGACGCGTCCAGGGCGCAGCGGTGGGTGCAGACGGTGATGGCTTCGGACAAGTAGGGGAGCACGCTTGATGGCAGCTGGAACTATGTCGGTATTTTCCTAGAGAGGGAGGGATGATGTAGCACAACGATGGTAGGTATTTCCCTTAGTTATGAAACCAAGGTTATCAAACCAGTAGGAGAATCAAGCAACACATCATAAACAACCCCTGCACATAAATAACAACACCTCGCAACCCGACGTGTTAAAGGGGTTGTTAATCCCTTTCAGGGTATGGCGCCAGAAACGGCGTGTGACGGGAGCTAAAGTTGTAAATATTGATAGATCGAACGCTAAATAAAATAAATTGCAGCAAGCACTACAAAAAAATACACTTCCGTGATGATACGTGTTTGTCACAGTAGGTCGCTTTTTCGTCATGCATGTACATCCATGACAAATTTATGACAGAATCAAGATAGTCATACCTGTGCTGTCGTAGAAGTGTTCCATGACATTAGCAAAATTATCATCACGGAAGTGTCCACTTCCATGACGATAAATCGCGCGTCACAGAAGTGCTTTCATCAAGGGTGACCGACATGTGGCATCCACCGTAACGGAACGCCGTTAAGCTATCGGGTCGGGTTTTGGATTCGATAACCCGTTAACAGCCCCGACCAATGGGGATTTTCCACGTGTAAAATCATCATTGGCTGGAGGAAACACGTGTCGGCTCATCGTTGGGACAGATGTCAACCACTCATTGGACGGAAGGCGCCTATGATACGTCGACACGTGGCATGGCCCAACAGAGGCCCATTCCTGTGAAAAGGATGGCCCGTTTGACTTGGTCAAAAGCTGGCAGGCCGGCCCATGGAAAGCCTGTTAACGGCATGTTCGAATATAGCCCATTTACAGCCCGCTAACCCAAGGCCCATTACGCCCTATTTGAATTAGGCCCAGTAGCGTCATCTGGGCCATCCAATATGATTCCAGCCCATTTTCACTTCTGGCCCATGTATGGCCCATGACGTCTTTCGGCCCATATGAGGCCCTATGTAACTCTTGGCCTACTAACGGCCCGTGGTGAAACTGGCCCGTAATGAATAGTGTATCACTTTACACCCATTACGGCCTGTGGTGAAACTGGCCCGTAATGAACAGTGTATCACTTTATACCCATTAACGGCCCGTTATTCCGTTTGGCCGTTTCCAGCCCATGTTATCTTTCAGCCTTCTCAGAGCCCATTTATTCTTGGGCTCATTTCCAGCATTCATTTACTTACGACCCGTTACTGTCATTTTCTGCTTGTGGGCCAAATTCAGCACGTGGTTATAGTCGACCCGTTTGTGGCCCGTTAATACGTTGGGCCGTTTTCATAGCGTCATCAAATACGGCCTATTAACGATGGCCTGTTATGGTTGGCCCTTGAACGGATGATTCCAACTCTAGCCCGTTTACGGCCATAATGCAGCATGTTATTGGCCCATGTTTGGCCATCGATCATACTGCCCGTATAAGGCCCATTGAGGATACGGCCCGTAGAAGGCCCATTGTTTCTATGGCCCGTAGAAGGCCCACTATTTCTACGACCCGTACAAGGCCCACTGTTTCTATGGCCCGTAGGAGGCCCAGTGTCACTACAGTAAATATTAGACCATGGTTATTGTGGCCTAGTTTTAAAAAATAGGTTATTGCAGCCACTAGCAAACCGCAGAAAAAGAACTGCAATGACTAGAAGCAACAAATAAACAAGACAACAAGGAAATAAATAAGCAAGCAACTTATGCTAGGCTATCATGGCTATCACACATATTACATCCACTGGGCATCATAGTTCGCCACCAGTGCAAATAAATGCGCCGATAAAAGAATATACAAAATTGAGAGCACTTCAGAAGGCACTAGGCCTGGCCAGGTCGCCCCCCCCCAAACAGCTGAAGAAGCTGAGTAGACCTCAGTTGTGTCAACGATAGATGCATCAACACTAGATTTAAGGCATGATGGTGCCCACGGCAGTCCTTTGACATCTTCATTGCATCTTTGACTTCAAGTCGGAGCTGAGCTGAAGCAAGCCTTTCCGCTTTAAGTCGAGACTGAAGAAGTCGAACTGATTGAGGCAGCGACTTCACAGAGGTTGTCTCACACCTGCTGGTGAGTAGCTTCAACTCACTGTCTTCATCAAGACAGGACCTTGGGGTCATCTCGATGTCCTCAAGATGGTTTGGCTCACTATCTTCCCTAAAGTTCTGCCTGGCGTAAGAGATACGAGTCTGAAAGAGAAACAAGGAGACACGTAATAGGTTTCACAATTATATAAGCAAATAAATGGATCTGTTCTGCATAAGGAACATGTTTTTACAACTACAATTTGAAACTGGTAGTTGTTGCAAACATCCAATCAGATGTAAATAGCAAAGCAAACAACAGTGGAGGAAATGATGCCTACCCAAATCTATACTAGAACAAAGTTTGAAGGCTTGAGAAGGATGAACTTACATTACATGTTAACACGGGATGGACAAAAGCCCTTCTCCATGTTGATGGAAGGATAATTCAATAAATTCCCCAAAGAAAATTCTTTATAAAGTGTTGCCATTATTCTACATTTTGCAAAGAGTAAATATAGATCAAATAATATTGGAAGAAACAGAGGATAATGAAGCTCAGGTGCAGACTGATGATACATAATCAAATAGCAATTAATTAAGTACATCGTTACAAGGCAAAAGGGAGAGAGGTACTGACAAGAGCAAAGCAGAGCCCATTATTGTTTTGAGATCGTATGATCCTTTGAGCAAGGAGATTCATCCGAAATTAGTTTTCATACAAGAGAGAAGGTAAGGCACAGGCAAAAATTTAGGAGTTCAAATTTTGAATTGATATCATAGATAGTACCTGATGCTGGGCTCCCAGCAGTTCTAATAGGGGTTTGGCCACTGGAGTAGGGGTAAAGTGTGGTCCAGTTGGGCCTATGTTTTCTGTGGCTACTGATCTATCTGATTTAACAGGTATTACTACCTTTTCCAAATACCTAGTTTGTACTCCTTGACGACCTGCACTCACCCTCTTCCTTTTGGACACCTATTACAAAAGAACAACATTTGACTGGAAAAACATAGTGTGACGACACATGGAATAGGTACAGAAAATGGATAGGTATGGCATATACTCATATATGATGCTTAAACTAAGCAGATGGTGTAACAAAGTAGAAGTAATGCAAGAGGTCAGAAGCAAAATATGTGCGACCAATGCAACTTTGCAAAGTTAGAGCAAGCACCTTGATGGGTGAATAAGATAGGCCATCCTCCACCATGCCAAGTTTGTTAGGCAGTGGATCATTCCGCAATATTCCTCTCGTGCACCCATTCTCATATTCATTTTGATAATGTTCAATATCTAACATGCATGAAAACATAAAAACAAGTGAGATTTTCTTTGTAATGCAGAAGTGATTCTAATCCAATACTGCCTCCCTGTAAACCCCTTTGTGCTATCTCTGCAATTCTTTTAAAAGATGCCATGCATGCTGTAATTTGTTGTGTGCATTAATATAATGTGGCCTACTACTCAAAATATGAGAGCTCCAGAAGTGATGACACTTTGCAGATGATAGCTTCAACATATAGTAAAGAAGAACAAGTCGACCTGACCTGACAGATTCGAAATATACTATGGGAGAACAACTCGACCTGACCAGTCGACCGCAAGAGAAGAGTATCATCTTAAAGAAGAGCAGAAGAGCAAGCAGATTGAAGATATTACAAGTCTTTTAATACAATGTCGGTTGGCCACCCATGATGAACCAGAGCGCACAGAGAAATACTATTCTTTCCGGTCTCTCCATATGTGGCTCACATGCATTTCGAAACTAAAGTAGGAACATTTAGCTAACCAATTAAACATCTCTCAATTTTACTAATATCAGCAATAATATCAGATATGAATTTGTACAACTAAGCTTGTTTAGCTTGATGGGTGGAGCAGTGCTATTACGACATGAACCACGCAGGCTGATTGTGGTCATCATAAAATGGGGAAAACATAAGCATGATGAGTACAGTGTTGACCGTGGCAGTGGGATGGCAGATCTGAAGCTGCAAACCGCGCAAAGGGTAGTTAGCAACCGATGTTTTCTTTGAAATAACAACTAAGATTTGGTATGGACAAGAAAGTACGGTCAACAAGTGACAAAGAAATGCAATTATGCTGTCTCTCTATATGTCACGACATGCATTTGGAAACTCAAGTGGGACCTTTAGCTAACCAATTAAATGTGTCGGTTAACTAATATCAGTATCATATCACAATCATATTTGAACAAGTAAGCTTTCGAATTCTAAGTGTTGTGTTATTTAGCTTGAAGGGTGGAGTAATGCTAGTACGACAGAAAGCACCTATGCAGATCATAGTAGAGTAGATAAAAGGGGAAAACCCTAAGAATCTAGAGAAAAATCAGGAAAGTGGAACTAGCTGGACCAGTGGGTGGCGCACATGCTTTTCGAAACGAATATAGGAACATTAGGTGACCAATTAAACGTTCTCTGTTTTAGTGATATGAGCATCATATCCGATTCATATTTCAACACGTAAGCTTTGGGTTGAGGTATTGAGGAGCAGTGCTAGCACGACACGAAGCACCTACGATGATGGTAGTGAATATAAAGGGGGGAAACCATAAGCCTTACGAGTATAGTGCCCGTGCCATGGCGGATCTGAAGGTGCAAACCGGACAAAGCTACTTCGCAACCAATGTTTGCTTTCAACTAGGCACTACGATTTGGTACGGACAAGAAAAGTACAATAAACAAATTACGATCTATTTTCCGGGAGAGATCAATAACTTAAGCACATATGGAAGAGTACCACCTCTCTTGCAACGCCGTGTAGGCCTATGCTGATACGTTGAGGGCGCTGCGGGTGCGATGGCTGTCGGCGGCGGGGAAGAAGACTTTAGACGGCAGACGGCCGGGTCGGGGGATATATCCTGTTGCTGTGGATGAGGCGGTCGTAGGAGCAGCAATGACAAGGTGGACGACGACGCCGATGAAGCGGGAGGAGGCGATGAAAGGATGCTGGTCCAGCGCCGTGGATGAGAGACGTCCATCTCTTGCAGTGGACGACGGGGTAGGGGTAGGGGCTCCGGCAAGGTAGAGGATGGGGTGGCGGACGGAGGAGGCTGGCCGCAGTGCGGAGGTTGTCGTGCCGCTGACGTTGTATGAATGGGGAAATGGAGGGGAGGGGGGATCTCAAAATTTGGGACGCGCTTCTCTGAAATGGGAGAAAGTTACGAACTTATCCCCTGTTTAAAATTTCGGACAACGCGTCGGTTGGGGATAGGGCGGTAATCTCTCATCTCCCAAATATTTGCCGGTAACTATTTCGGGCGAGGAGAGGGTGTTTTGCCGTGCACGGTTGGCGCCCACGGTGTATGAACGGGGCTGACAGGTAGGGCGGTTGTGTCACGTCTGATGGAAGTTACACATCTGCCCCTATTTAAAATATAAGCCTACATCGATTTCGGACAAGGAGAGTTTGTTTTGCCACCCACCGTGTAAGAATGGGGAAATGGAGGAAGAGACACATGTCTTTCATATGAGCTTGAATCAAATGTGTTTTGCCGCCCACGTTTGGCGCCCACCGTGTCTGGATGGGCTCAAAGGCCGTCGTGTCACGTCTGATTGAAGTTACTAGTCTACCCCTATCGACAGCAGTGTAAATCCTGTCGATAAGGATGTCAAGTTTCAGGGGTAGACAATAATTTCCATCTTGCAAACACTTGCTTCGAGCAGCCCACAAATTATAATGGTTGTTTAGCCGCTTCATTGAAAACTTGGGAGAATTAGCATTCACGTTTTCCCTGGGACCTGGCAAACTAAATTCAAATCCAATTTGTATTCGATTACGGATATCCACAGATAATTATACATTTTGTTATTTATTTCTTCAAAACCACAACAAAGATTTATTCCACCTTTATATATGATTATGATTTAGAAATGTCGTGATCTTCGAATTCAGTAGGTTGGATACACTCTGAGTCAAACAGTTATTTCATCCAATACAATATGCTCACACGACAAATAGTTCACCTTATGTCAATCATACAAGTTCTGAGGATTACCTCACCTAAAAAATTCGGATCATTACGACACATGGACAAAATAGGGGGTCTTGCAACATAATCCATTCAAAGACAGGACACAACATGCAAGTATAATAATCTAATGAAAATTTGAACTGGTATCTAAAGAAGAACCAGGATTATCTTGGGCTTCAGATAGCAGAAATAGCAGGACCTCCTCCGTCTTCAAATGCAACATTCTTACTTCCTCCAATTCTTTGGTTGCTTGCATAATGCGTGCCGCTAATTCCGTAATTTCCAGCCTGAAGATAAATATTACCTCATTCATGGCAGCCACACCATCTCTTTCTGCCTCTAGTAGAGCCTTAAGCACTATAATATCTGTGCTCAGACTGCTCTCCGGCGGTGTTGCCTCTAAACTGCTACCATCTGGTAACATGGATGGTGCACTGCTTCCACAAATAAATTCTGGGGGTTGTACATTGTGTCCTAGTGTGAATGGCATTCTAAAAGGTTTCCGCTGGACATCGGTAAGAGATAGTTATCGTATGATCCAGGCAGTAAGCTTACATGGTAAACGACGGACGAATTATTGCCGAGCATGGCAAACTATATTTAAATGGTTCGAAGCAGCATCAGCCGAAAAGAAATTAAAATGGTAAGATGAAACTAGGGATGTAAGTGGAAAATAAATGAAATCCGCCAGTCCCATCTAGTTAGTTTTTGCTACCTCCCTAGTTCATTTCCCTCAAAAAAACAAAAACTCTTTTGAACTATCATACCACTAGTGGACTTTAATCGGGATTAAACCGGACCCAGTTGACATCCCTAGTTGAAAGGGAGTGTACAACAGCTATATTTAAGTTGCCAAGGCATCTAAGCAGTTGAGATAATCTGAGAAAGCACTTAACAGTGTGGCCTCATATAAACTACAAAGACAGTGATGTGATGAATTTGAGAGGAAAAGTTAAGGACTCAAATGAAATAGGCATGCATTTCTTTCCGATAGTACAACAAGCACTACTGACATATTGGCCAACTCAGGTATAGCGTAACAACAAATAAGCATTCAAATCAAGCAATACAGCAAAGCAGACAACTAAACTATTTGTAATTCGGTAGGATTACACGTTGAGGGCACAAGGCAAGAAAGCATCCCACTCGCATTACATTTCACATGTACTAAAACACACTGGCTTACCATATGTTGCTGTGAAGCCTAGCTGCTGTTGCAATGTTCTTTGAAGATATCGTCAGCATCCCGTGGTTGCAAATCTAGTTGTTGTAGTTTATTCTACACCATCTATTTAGGTAAAATTAATTTTAATTGCATGCACTGGTCCGAATTGATCATCAATGGTTCATCTAAACTAATGAAAAAAGGGTGTGTGCATACACGACAATACTCCCTCCGATTCTTTTTACTTTGCGTATAACTTTTTCTCAGTTTTCTCATATTAGTCTGCGCGTTGCCGATTCCTAGCGCTGGTTTCGTTTTGTGCCCCACCCCATCCACCTCTGCCCTAATTAATTGGCAAATTAGTCCAGAAAAATTAAACCAGTGCCCTCCTTGGTATGCGGGTCAAGAGTTATGTGCAGAGTAAATAGAATCGGAGGGAGTATATCTGCATCCCTCTATTTTTATGCTTGCTCGAGGTGCCAGCCCCAAAAGAACAAATATTTTGCTTCATGGGGTTGGCAACTCCATAATTAATAGAAGCATCAAATTAGTCATGCAACTTGGGAAGATCAAGAACACAGAAACAAGTAACGAACAGAGGCTCGGAGCAGTGATGTAATAGCTAGCATCAGAAAATGTAGGGTAAAACGAACAAAAAGCAGCGGAACCACATGCTAGTTTACTGATGTGTAATTAAGTGTAGAGAACATTAAGCAGTCTGATGGAACCAACAGGTGGCATCAGAACAAAACTAAAGCATATCAACTATATGTGCACTGGTATTTAATTTAGCACATGTAACATGTTCACTGCCAGAAGTATGGCCCTACAGGTGCAAGCAGAATAACGCGTCTCATGAAAAACTGAATGATGCCCTGAAGAAATTCAAAGGTGCGGTGCTTATGCTAGGAAAGTGAACGTAGGCGCCGGCCGTTGGATAATAATACCTGATTCTCGGCGGCGTATGGGTATCATTGTCATACTTGATAGCTAAGGATCGTCGATGGTGCTCGTGTTGCGGTTGAGTTTGGGCCGGCTGTCGCCGTCACTGAAGCGGCTCCGGTGCTACAGTTGCGGCGCCTGTCGACATACAAGAAAGTTCATCTGTGGCAAGTGAACAGTTGCACGATAAAGAGAAAAACCGAAGGAGTACAAATCGAAATAACCTGATCAGGCTGCAGCGTCGGTAAAGCAGGGCCAGTGGAGTTGAATATGGCATCCGTGGAGCGGGTCTGGTGCAGTGGACGAAGGCTTCGGCGGGTGCGTTGTACAGTGCTTTCGGTGAGGTGTATCTGTTGTGGCGGACGAGGGCTTGTATGAAGGGCCAGCGAAGGGGCAGACGAGGGAGTCAGTGAAGGGCCTACGCTGTGGTGGACGAGGGTGCCGGTTAAGCAGATCCGGTGCGGTGGACCATGATGGCGGTCAAGGAGATCTGGAGCGGTGGACAAGCCAGTCGCTGAAGCGGCTCCGGTGAAGTGGTGAGTTGGCAGTTGGGGGTTCCAAGGTGTGGAAGGTAGATCCGGCGGGGTGTGAGGTCCACCGCTGCGGCGGAGGACTAGATTCGGCGGCTTGCCGTGGTTGGGGGGGTCGGGGAGGGGAAGGGGAGGGGCTCTGGGGAAGAATTTTGGGGGCAAAGAGGGGAAAACAATGGAGTTACCAAAGCGGCCCTTTTCCGTTCATGTGGCAGGGGTAAAACAGGAATATCGCAGGGCTAAACTTTCGGGCGCGTGATATTTCGATGTGAGCGGGAAGTTTGAAAGCTTTTGGCACCTAAAATTATAAGTATTCTGCTCTCGTACGGCCAACTGTGATATCATGGCCGACAATTTGTTTGTTTTGCATGCAAAAAAATGTGCAAGTTCTGAAAATCAATGTCTCCAACTCGAAACTTATATTGTACATTCAATTCAAATATGGATCATTGAGCTACTACAAGCAAATACCATCATACGGTCCAATTCAAATGAAATTCCAAATGTGTTTATCCTAAATATGATGAAAAAAGAAAAAATGTGTATGTGTATGAATAAAGTGAATGATTATAAAGTTTGAACATGCCCGTATGTGTATATCTCTAGGTTTGATATATGAATTTGAAATCACGAAATCCCGGCTTAAAAAATGTACCTCGGTTTAAATGAATTACAAAAGCTAATGATGGAGTCGAATTCCAAAATTCCAATCTTAGGTTTGTAATTCTGGTACATCAAGGTATATCACGCATGTTCAAAAGTATCGTTATCTCATAGTACAAACTGTGAAACAAATTGATCAACCATGAGTGCACAATATCTCAATTACGCTAAAGTCCCTCAAATATAGACACCTCACTCTTTATCTGAAGTCACCCCCCACAAACACACAGAAGTCGTTCTCTCCCCCAAACGTCTATCTGAAGCACATTAACACCCCTCTCTCTTGTAAAGTCAGGACCCCAACATAGGTCTCTATCACTTTGTCTCTCGGGCATGCACACATCTCTTCTCTCACTCTCTAGGTCTCCTGCTATCTCTCTTACCCAAGCACACGCACTATGTAGAGTGTATATTTCCCATACACACAAAACGTCGCCCCCAAACGTCTATCTCCCTAATTATGTGGTTCTCGCGCACTCACCTCACACACCACCCCCACTTCAAACAAGCACACTTTGTCTCCTTGTGCACCACTCTCCTCTTTCTATCTCAACCACATGCAGACCCGCCCCAGCTCCTTCCCTGTATACATATATGTCGTGACTCTTTGCATACCTCCCTAATGTATAATCATTCTCGATTTCACACATTGTTCACTACACCATCTATTCTAGATCTCTCATGAAGTCCCTATCACACACACGATGACTCGCTTCCCTTGCGTCTCCGTTCATAGGCCAATTTCGGACAACATCAACATTGTCTCCCAATCTATACGCCATTTATGGACACAAACGACCCCTCTCGCCCCCTCTCTTCCTCGCTCTCTGTCTCTCTCTTTCTCTCTCTCTCTCTCTCTCCGGCGCTAGCTCTCTCTTTCTCTCGCTCTCACACCCCTCTCCCCCACACACACTCGATGACTCTTCCAAATAGTCTGCTCCCCCCGCCCGCACCCATGCTATCTCGCTACTACACATTTCACACCATTCCCCCTTCCCTTATACTAGGTTTACATCATCAGTGGTCTCTCTACTCCACATACACTCGCTCCCTCCCACACACAAACGCGTGCACAAACACACACAGACACGCACAAACACCCATTTAGCTGGATCCTCATCTCTCCTCATGTCTGCATGTGTATCTCACACACTCACTCTCTAATTATGTATATGTGTCTCCACGTTACACAACACAAAGCCCCATGTACATGTCTCTCTCTATCCTCCACACACATAGACACAAAGAATCTGTTATCGTTGCCTCAGTCTCTAACATATCACACACGCACTCTCTCTCTCTCTCTCTCTCTCTCTCGCAAACATGCTCAACAAGGGTTTCCCCGTGAATAACTTACCGTCTATTCATGAACAGTCGTGGTAGTACGGCGAACACAAGACGTGAAAAAGAATAAATCTACATGTGCTTAGACCACCTAGTATGACTACTAGGACTAGAGCAAGCCAAAAAGCGCGCCGCCGTCACCCCCTCCTTGTCGGCGACGGGAAAATCTTCATTTTACACAGTCGAGAAGTCATTGTGCTAAGGGCCCACATGCCGAGGCGTTGAATAGAATGTAGATGCTAGTTTACGGAAGAAAGTATCGATAATATGTTTGTATCTCCATACTTATATTTCTTCTCTCATAAAAAACCGAGTTGGTGATGATGGTATGTGTGCCATCTTGCAATATAGACCGTCCGATCTATATCCGAAGGATGGAAATTAAACTAAAAGATACCCGCACCCCTCTCCACATTTGCAGACAAGGCCTTCCCTCGTTCATCCATATCTCCAACAAACCTCATTGTTGAGCAATTAAGAAAGGAAGCCTCTCGAACAAACTGGCCTGGTGGCCGCTGCCGGTGTTGTCAATCCCCATGCCTCCGCTCAGTTCGACCACCAACCACCACCACACCGCACTCCTCTTCACCTTATCTCATATTTCTCGAGATATCATTAGTTTTTACACATGGGATTACTCCCGCAAGGGTCAATCACAACAAGTGTTTTATAAAAAAATGCATATTGATGTTTGGTGCAATGCACAGATCTTGCTAGTACTCCTACACAAGACTAAGTTGGTGATGCTAGTGTGTCTGCCATCCGTCGTTTCTGACCATTAGATCTACATCTAACGATTGTGAGGTAAGTTGTTGCCTTTTCTCACCAACATCCCACTTGTCTACCAATTTGCAGAAAAACTCATAATTAGTATCTTAAAACCAACCACATCCCTCCCTGACCTCACCAAAACAGCCCAAGGAATATATTCTAATTGAAACATAATATATCTCCAGTGACATATGTATATCAAAATTAGAGTGTTTTGTACCAAGTTTGTGAATATGTATTATTCTAATTATGATTCGTTGCAACGGACATGAACAGTGCTAGTATTTCCAACCATGCATTTCTTTTCCTAGTATTCCATAGTTTCGAGTTTTCCATCAAGATATTAGTCACTCATGGTTGATATTTACTTTCAATCATGTACACATATGCACTATGTAACTAGCCTTGCTTATTGGCTTCCAAAGCTTAACTTTCACTCCTACTTACAATATGTAGAGTATTTGACAAAAAAACTACCACTTTCAACCAGCCCTAGGAGGAATCTATTGTACAAAAAATAGCAAAAACATACCCAAAATTTCTTAATCCACGCCAAAAACTACCTAGTACTCCTACTGATTAGGTTCTTTAAACCCATTTATGACAGGGTTGGCCCACATGTCCGTGCTGACAAGGCAGCTTAAACCAACAAATTTTGTTTGACCGTTGACACAAGGGACCCACATATGACCTCCTATCCTGTTATTCCCCCTCAAATCGTTATTTTTCCTGAACATTACTTCAAACAGTACTAATGCGTGTTCGTCGGTGGCGCCGGTGATGAGCGAGTTGGCCGCCGCTCCGCCGGACGGGACGGACGCCACGCTGGCCTCCGCACGGGTTGGCAGGCTGGCCCAAGCGTGACTCAAGAGAGAGCAAGCCGCCACGCTGGCCTTCGCTCGAGCCAGATGGCTGGCCTTAGCGCGGCGCGCGCGAGCAAGACCCCGCGCTGCCTTGCCAATCTAGCTAGCAAACCTTGCAGACAAGCAGCTGGATGGAGCTATCTTGGCTAGCTAGCGGCCGTGAGCGCCGGACGGAGCTGGCATCTGGGCTACCGCAACATGGGCTCTGCACCGCTGGCGATTTTGACCTCGCCTTCTGCAGGCGGCGGTAGCTGCGTCCCATGGCCAAGGATGGCTATGTGGACGGGCCGGAGGTAGGAGGTCACTCGAGGATTTTTGTTGGTAAGAGCATGTACAATGGCTGATAAGGTAGTCTTATCTTAAGTCTGCCATGTATGAAAGTGGTAGTAGTTTCTTGGCATTTTAGTGGTTTCTTGCATTATTAGAGCAAGTACAATAGAGCTGAGTCAGCGGGCTATAAGAAATAAACTACTACTACATGTTGGCTATAAGATGGGCCGTAGATGACATGGCACTGGCTTATAGCCAGCAGCTGGCTATACTATTAAGCATGCTCTTAGGGGTTTCTTGTAAGGAACAATGTACGTACTACTAGCGACAAAAGGTGATTCTGGTTGCGTTGTACTCTGACGAGTACTACTAGTGGTCGTGGGAGTGTATACCTCATTTTGTGGGTTCGATCCCGGCCGAACGCACGACGGCCTTTTAAAAAAATAGTACTACTAAACTTTGCTGCGAGCCAATATTTTACACGTGTAGTTTGAGTTTTGAAGTCAAACGGACATGCGGCCCCACAATCTGGGTGCACTGGACAGCCTAGCCACGTGAACGGGTTTTCCTTCCCAGCATCCCATGGCTCGCGTGCTTGCCCTAGCCGCACCTTGCTTGCAGCTTCCAGCTAGTAGCATATTTAAACTAGCGCCTCCCAATTAAGCCCGAGGAGCCGGAAAAGCCTGGCGGGGCATTGGGAACTGTGCAATATGGCTCTGTACGTAAAGTGCTCTACTACTACTCTGTAGCTTGTGGCGTTGCATGCATGGACTTCACTCCATTATCGGCTCTACTATAAAAGAAATTCCTCTTGTCGTGTTTTTTTTGAAACAGAGGCAAAAGCTTTGCTTCATCTCATTCATAAAGAAGGAACTACTAACAAAGTTCAACGAGATCCATTACACCTCCTAAAATGGAAGCGAAAAGCCTAGTCTCGCTGTATCAAATAACTCAAATGTTCTGCCCCCGCAGTAACCGTCGCTGATAAACAGGCTGCTAGTGTGTGCATGAGAGGAGCGGCTGAGTAGGCGAGCTACGTGAGAGGAGCGACTGAATAGAGCACCGAGAGTACCCACTAGGCCACTACGCAAGTGTACTTCCCCTGCATTGATAGTACATCGATGGTTCTAGAGAACAGTAGTACCCTCCACTTCCAACTGTAGCTCCTTGGCCCTGAGATTCAAGAGTTCAAAACTGGTGCACTATACTAGACTAGACTAGAAGTACAGTACATCGCACTACTAGTTGAATAAAGTAGTACTAGTACTGCTACAGTACAAGTACGTACTCCTTCGTCACATAATGTAAGACGTTTTTTGACACTAGTTGCCGTGTACAAAAAATGGCAAAAACATACCAAAAATTTCTTAATCCACGCCAAAAACTACTACCTAGTGCCAAAAATTTCTTATTAGTGCTATTATTTACAGTATAATGCAATCCCATAACGTTCCATAATCCCTTTCTTTCAAAAAAATCACTTCTGGAGAGAAGATTGCTATCTCCACGCGAGCTTCTCATAGGCCAGTGCCACCGCATGCAGTCATGTGAGAGAGAGGGAGACATCCATGCAGCATGCAGAGAGAGGAGAACGCGGGCGGACAGCCAATGGGCTGCATGAGGCATTTATAGCTGCTAACTCCTCCCATCCATGCACTAGGGGTATTTCCGTCCAGAAAGCATGCAGTGAGCCCCTGCCTTGGTATCCGGGTCTGCTCTTATGCATAGAGTAGAAAGAATCAGAGGGAGTACTAGTAGTAAATAATAGCCTCACCCCTTCGCTGAGGAACGATCTATAGTTGGAAGGGATGAGGCCCTGCGGTTACTACGCTCTTATCTCCTCCTCGCTAGTTCCCCTCCCCCCGAAGAGAAGGCAGTTTGTCGCCGCTCCCATGGATTCGCCAGGCGGTTCTCCTCCTCGTCGGGGCTGGAAGACCTTGGACGACGATCCCGTGGGAGAAATTGCACGCCGCTCCGACGTCTTCACCGTCGCAAGACTCGGTGCTTCCTGCACCAACCTTTTCAAGACGCTGCTTAAACAGGCCATGCTTGTTGGTCTTCCATGCATCCTCGAGGAGAAGGTTCTTCTATGGGAGAATCCTTCGAACAGTCCACCGCTCCCTGGCCATGGTTGCACGTTGACTCTGCTAGAGTTGCCGACGTTGAGAGGTAGTCGGATTTTGTCCGATGAGCAGGTTAGTAATGGAGTTTGATCATTTAGTACATAGTCATTCCATTTCCATCACGTAATTTCTCCACTGCCCACCGTCTTATATATAGGTCTGGGTTGGTGCCAACGAAGATTGGCTTGCATACCTCCGGCCGGATACCACCATCATTTTGCACAACATCCATAGCAGTGCGTCCGTTCCGGTAGACCCCTTCTCCACCATTGGGATCATCCTTCCGGACTGGCTGGGCAAGAATACGTATGATGATGCCTACATGAGATTGAAGAAGATAGAAATTGCGGACCCGCCGACAAAGCGACGCGGCTACGACGATTACTATCTCATCATGGTGTTCGACATAAGGATTGCCATCAATGCAGGAGGCAGTAACGGTAGAGGCTGGCGTATGTTGGCGGCGGCAGATTTGTACCCCTACACGTTCGAAGACACCGTGTGCCATCTAGGCCGCATCTTCGAGGTGACAAGCCAGGGGACTTGTTTCATCTGGTTGACATCCTACGGTACGGGAGATTACAAATGGAGTGCACAAACCATCATTTGCATCCCTAACGGTACTCCATTATTTTGCAGGGACCAGTCATCCCTTGATCAAAATAAGATCGCCGATCCTGGATGTGCATTTGCATCCGCGATTCGGTCTAACCTGGAACCTTGTAGCTGACTTTGGCATATTGGGATCAACTATCTTAGCAGTCGTTACCCATGGTACCACTGATGTGCAACATGGTCACATAATCTACCATGATCGGACCGTCACCATCTACCCAGGTATTCCATTTTCTAACCCTCTCGCCTTCTCTTTCATTGTTGTACTAGTAGTATACTTCATAGTACCAGTAGGAGTACTTTTTACCTTGGAGGACGCGTATAGCTAGCTAGGCCCTTGAAGACTTGAACCCACTAGCTGCCACCATTTTTGTTTTTCCATGTCTTACTATCTCATCCATGTAGCCAAGAGTGGCTATATATAATAAGCCGGTTATTTTACTTCCTCTATACCAGAGTAGTACTGTTTGCTGCACAGTATTACTGACCGCCACATTTGAGCACAACATTATTATGCATGGACCTTGACTATGTATGTCACCATGTGTCCAGATCTGGGATGCCGTGTGTAGCAGATGAACGGCGCCGAGTTCGACCCTCGTGATGCTACGTGGGTGCCGAGGAACACTCTTGGAGAGTACTCGCTTTTCATCGGGGACAGCTACCCCATTGTGAAGCGGATGCCACCTTCCGTGCATGACACGAAAGGCCTGCCGTTCATGAAGCATGGTTGTGTCTTCAGTGCGCACCGCCGGATGAACAACATGCTGGGACACGCTATCCCTGATTTATGCCGCTTCAGCAGACATTAGTCTCCATCGTGTGGAACCGGACTAGAAAGCTGGGATAATGATTCCCGTTGCCCACCGCTATGGATCGTGCCATCCATGAAGAACACCTGGGACTAGAACCTGGAGGAGGACATGTAACCCATCTATAACGTGTATGTGGAGTACGGTAATTGTCGACGGTAGCGCTGCGAATATATGTAGACTAGTCGTGCACAAATTTATCATATGAGTTGGAGATGAACTTGTGTGGCATACTGGCATTTGTCCTTTAGAATTTGTTACTAGTAAATGTGTTATGTGTACGTGCAACTTGTGTGGTTGTTGCACGGGCTCCAACACGCTCTTTGAGAAAAAAAGGTGGCACAACTTTGGATATACGTGACGTGGTGGCATCATACAGTAGCATCGTTCTCTATAGTTGTACTAGTACACTCCTACTAGGACAACAACTCCTATAAAACCTTGCGCTTGGCTCTTTGCCTCTTTGGGAGGTTCAACAGTTCATACTCGTGTGAACCTTACACTTGGCTCTTCGCCTCTTCAGAAGGTCCAACAATGATGATACTACAGTACAATATGCTTCTGGCAACCTGACACCAATTGCACTGTTGCACGTCCACCGCGAGGGAGAGGGCGAGGGAGAGGGAGAGGGAGAGGGCGCTGTAGTGAAAACCCTCTCCTCGTCCTGCAAACCACCGCGCGCATGGGCAAGGGAGAGGTGTAGTAAGCAAGCTTCTCCTCGTTCGGCGAGTTAACGAGACAGATCAAAGCAGTACTAGTACTAGTAGTAGTAGTCCATACTGCGTCCTTTCCGATTAATATGGCTTAATTTGAAATGAGAAAAATACACTGGCGGTCAACGTATGTAACAGTACGCTCTTTACGGTCACTATATATAGTTTTGCGGCGATTATGCAATCACTAGCTCATCGTAGAGCACCGTATTGCACCCTACTGACCGGCCACATAGTCGACATGGCACTTTGTTGACTGGTTAAATTGTCACCTGGTTTCTGGGTCCCACCTGTCAGTTGGCAGAGCAAAGAAATCAGTTAAACAAAACATTACACAGGCGCGACACGAGTCCAACCCTTGCGCGCGAACCGCCCTGGCTGTGTATGTGAGTGCATGCACGTGTCCTCCCTCGGTCTTCCAACAAAGAGTGCACTAGATGATATACATCTACACTTCCAATGTGTTTAGCCTTTAATCTAAATCGATATTGATTGACTAATGCACCAACTTGTGCTGTAGGTTTAGTCTACATGTCTATCCTTAATTACAGCATGCAACGGCCTTCATTTAATCTTCTTATCTCAATGGTCGCATGCACACATAAGTCTGCTACTTTTGGGCGTTAATTATGCCCTGGTCAATGTGTAAATCTCTAAATGTATAGTCTTTCATGGACGTAGGGAGTAGGTTGAGCACTTGAGCGTGAGCATGTGTGTTGCGTCGTGTGCTGCGTGCCGCATGGGTGCGTGAGTGTTGCGTGCGTCCATGTGTACATGTGAGTGTTGCATGTTGCATGCATGCATGCATGGGGCTTACTCCCTCCCATTGACATGTCCATTTGGCTATACTCCCTCCTTTCCGGTTTATAAAGCTCAATTCAAAAATCTCACCAACCAAGGTAGATGATGAGTGGTGGAATATTTTTTGTAGTTTGCAAAAGCACCCAATTAATGCTCTTGTTTTCCTCAAAAAATTATGTTTACGAATGCATTAATTGCAATGCATGCATGCATAAAGTGCATGCATTGGTCAGTTTTCTCTTAATACTTGCATGCAATGATTTAATGCACCTTGAAGTCTGAACATGTGATGGGGAACAACCAAATTGAGCCTTATAAAATGGAAAAACTAAAATTTTGAGATAATTCCTATAAACCGGAAAGGAGGGAGTAGATTTCAACAAGTGACTAGGTACGGAGAAAAATGAGTGAAGTGAGCGTAGAGGCATAGGGACACTGTAGAAAGGAAGTCCTCGCGATCCATTTATTCCCCATCTCGGTCAGAGAGAACTATTCAACTAGTCTTTGCAGTGAAGTGACAATACACACTGCAGTAGATGGGACACGTAATTAATAAGCTGAACCAGCGTGTTGGTGTTACTAAATCAGTCGGTTATGTTTGGTAGTCTCAAGTCATTGAAAGCATGCACATCCCACATATCTTATTGGTTAATATGCCACAAAACAAAAAAACGAGAAGGGAGTTAATGTACAGTGCCTAAGTGTTTTGGGATTATTTGGTTTTCGTAAGACTAGCCACAATGGGTAGTAACATAGAGTAGTAACATGGGCATGTTACTACTCTATGTTACTACCTCTATAGTGGGGAGTAACATATGTGTGGTAACATGCAACACTTCATTTATTAGGCTATAGACTCATCTTGCCTTGATATGTGTGATGTTATTCATATTAGTAGTAACTAGCTATGTTACCACATGCCTCTCTTTCTTCATTTATTGCTTGCCACATCATCTATTCTATCTAGATATGTGTGATGTTACTACCTATGTTACTCCCACTGCGGGTAGTCTAAGGTGACTTACACACCTAGACGGAGGGAGTAGTAGAATTGAGATTGAATGCACTTTCTTCCCCGTCTTCCACTCTTCTTCCTCATCTCTTCTTCTTCCTCCTCTCTTCCCCATCGTCGGCGGCACACCATTTACCCCCGCTCACTACTCGCCCGCCCGGGCCATCTTCCTTGGTAGCTCGTGCATACCATATCCCCCCGCTCACTGCTCGGCCACACGAGGAGAAGCTTCTTCGCTCGCCCGCCCGAATCCACTTCCCTGCTGGCTCGCAGGCACCGAAAACCCCAATGGCAGAACCGACTGACACGCAGAGCCGCGATAGGAATTCCCTCCCCGATGTTCTCTTGGAGTAGATCTGTAGTCGTATGGACCTACTCAGCACCGTCCGTCTGGCCGCATGCTCGGTGTCTTTGTACCGTTTACTCATCTACAACCGGCCGGCTCTTTTCAAGACACCCTGCTTGCTGATGCCCGATCCTCGCAGGTGGCCTAGACACCGACTTGACGATCCTACGAAGGTTGCCGTGGTGCCCCTCGACATGCTACCACTACCCGTCCACCTGTCCTTCATGCGCGACCACTACTGGGCGGGCATGAAGGCCAACTGGATCGTCCTCATCCACCACACCGGTAGTCCGTGGCATCTCGTGGATATCTACACCTAGCGAGAGATCACCCTTCCATTGTTGGATACCGCCGCCATCGAGCCTCACGGCCCACCGGACACTCCTGCCTACTACGCACGAGACGCGTCAAGCTTTTGGCTCGACCTTTGTTTGCAGAAAGTTGTAATCTGCGAAGTGCCCACACCATCAGAAGACTACATAGACTACAAGCTCATTGCCTTGTTCAACAAGGGATTAGTCTATCTGGAATCCAGTCGCCATACATGGTTATGGCTCATCATCAATCCTATTGTGGAAACATTTCTGTCTGATGCTATAGTGCACAATGGCATCGTTTACACGGTCGACGCACAGATTGGCTACCTATATTGGTGGAATCTATCGTCGTGTAATTGTTCTATCTCATCTCATCTTTACCTTATGAATACGACTGCTTGTTCATTTGTTACAAATTTAGAATGCATAGCATGTCTATAACCACATCATTGATATATGTTCCTCTAATTTCCTAGATTTTTATGACCACACATGTTATTGTTAGAGTTGATATGAGAACAATTGGCATCTAATGATTGTTAGAATACATATTATGAGCATAACATCATGATTGCTATATGTTACTCTCGTTTACAAGATTTTTATAACAACGCATGTTATTGCTTAGAGTTGATATGAGAACAGTAGTAGTAAGTGCTATGGTAGAATATGAGCAGGCGCTGTCATAGCTATTTTCCTCTCATTGTTACATGATGTTTGAACCATGACATATTGCTAGAATATGAAAGCCATTGGCTTATTTTTTTAACTTGGGGTATGATTATGACCACGACATTGCAATTCTCTGTCTATGATATGTGTCACTGTTATAATAATCCTAATTCCACACATACTCTAAACATGATTGTTTATTTTTGTCCTTTTGGTCTCCAATTTGAATTGCTGCAGCAGACGCAAATGCGCTGGCCTTCATGATCCAGGACCTGGAATCATACCAGCCAATGGGTGGTGGTTTATCGCTCGTTCAGCTGACGGCGGTCATTTGATGCTCATTGGTACATACCAAATTGACCAAACCATTACATCAAACCACATGCAGTACAATGCGTGGGGCATTCGTGACATTGATGGCTATGGCTGCTTCGTGTTCGAGAAAGATCCCAGCTCCGTTGAGCTAGGCGTATTCAACTGGAGGCGGGTCTATAGCCTCGGCAACCACTCCTTGTTCCTCGGGCTCAATTATCCGATCATCCAACCAATCATCGATCATATCACCGGCGATGATTACTATGCTATGCAACTTCCATTCGTGAGGGGGGGCTGTGTTTACACATCATACCATGGGTTTCATGAATCACCATATCCAGAGATTCGTCGACACAACTTGTTGCCAGATAATCTTCAGTGTGTGAAAGGCATCAAGCTTCCATGCGATGGATGGCTTTTGCAAACCCAACATGCGGCGATGTGGTTCATGCCAACAGCAAATATGCACAACTTGATTCGTGCTGATATCTAGACTGAGCCATGTATTCTGCTGCTGTAGCATGACCCTCTTTTGTTGGATATTATGTACTGTTGTTAGTTTGAAGCACTCCTCTGGTTTGAAGGATAGATACCTTCCTGGGATCAAGTGCATCCTAACTCACCTGCGTAGGATGTACTGATAATGATGATGGAGATGCTGTGCAGAAGCCATATATATCAGTTAGGCTTCAAGTGCGTACTTGTTACTTAAACCTATGTATAAATCGTGACACTAAATACGACTAGTAAGTAGTACAGTAACATTACTAGTATACGTCGGTCAAATTATTCATCATGTCCACACATTGAATTGACGTGACAACACGCTGCGCGTGAGGTGACACAAGAATCCCGGCGGCGTGTTCGGGTATTCTGGACTTCAGATTTGGAGTACCACTTATCTGTCGAAATCTTTCATCATTCACTTAAAACAGTCGATTGATCATACATTGAGTACCATATAAATGGAGTTACTGATGCAAGTCAAAGAAGGATTGGCCTGTGCTGCTGGCTGGCGTCAAGTTCGATCCCACGGATCAGGAGCTGATCGAGCACCTTGAGGCCAAAGTGAGTGCTGACAGCGCGAGATTTCAGTCTCTCATCGATTTGTTCATACCAACCATCGACAGCGAGCACGGCATATGTTACACCCAACCTGAGAAACTTCCAGGTAAGACACCGATCGGCCGTCTACTTGCACAAACATATTCCTTTGTTTATAGCTCTATTTTTCTTTTTAGACGCAGACCTGATAAAGCAATTACAATTTGACAGTTAATAAAAAGTGAAACAAGTGACTGCAACATGCCAAAGATGTTATGAAAATGCCGACTAGGTACACTAAAACCTGTATTCCACAATACTGCAGGTATCACACTGAGTGGCCTAAGGAAGCATTTCTTCCAGCGCAATTCCAGGGCGTTCAAAATGGGCGCGTGGACGCGTCGCAAGATACAGTCGGAGTGCGGCATGCACGCGATGTGGCACAAGACCGGCAATACCTTGGCGGTGATGGTCAACGACCGGCAGACGGGCAGCAAAAAAGGTTCTGGTGCTGCACACCAACAAGAACTTCGACCAGCAGAGGACCAACTGGGTGATGCACCAGTACCACCTCGGGGACCTGGAGCAACAGAAGGAGAGGGAGATGGTCCTCTGCAAGATTTTCTACCAGAGGAACACTAGGGCCAGGAGTAAAAAGATTATAAGTTAGTTTGGTATTGGTAATTGTACTACCTTGTCGTCCGCAAGTTGGTATTGTTGTTAACGATCTTTTGGTATGAACTTGCATTTGCTTCCAACCATCATGCCGAGGGTCGACGTGGATATAAAGCTGAAACATTTGTTTCGAAACGAATTTTCAGGCACCTAATTTTTATTTGATGGGTAGCATAAGCACCCGCCGTTCGAATTCCCAGTTCTCTGATTTTTTCGAAACAAGTGCATGCACTTATTATCACGATAAAAAAACAATATCCGTGCTGCATCCCAGTTATCAGTCTATACTTGCAGAATTCTCTCGTTTATTGAGCACGTATATTGTTTTTTCAGGTCGAGCAAGTTTCAACTGGGCTGCAGATTGCCCAGGGTTGTTTTGTTTTTAACAGGCCCAGCCCATGACGACAACGGGGCACAAAGATCCAGCAGGTATCTACTGGCCCCTGGCCTGCCAGCGTTAGTTATATTTTGTCTTACAACATCCGCAGGCTGTTTTTTTATTGAATCAAACACACAACCCAGTTCTATTTTCCTCTTGAAACGCATGTCATACATCCGTTTTCTAATCTCTACCTATAGTTTGACTAGTTCATATACACGTATCATTATATTGAAAACGCATAAATTCCCTTTTCATATTTACATCCTTATTTTTGTTGTTTTTTCCCACCTAGCGCTGATTTTTTTACCACTGGTTTTCCCTTAAACCAACTCAATTGTCCCACGTCTTATTTGCTTACAAAAACAAAACAATTTTTTTGGCAAATCAATAAGTTCTTAAAAAATTTTTATCATTTCGGGATTACAACAGTTCGGACTCCACCGAAATATGCAAAATAAGGTTGGACTTTTTGACCGCGGTCCTAGGCAGAAAATGGGCTGTAATAAATTACTTAAGAATTAGCAAATGGGCTGCAAATTATAAAAAATAGCAAATGGGCTTTATGTTGTCTGCCACGGATTTGGAGGCTGACTTGTGGGCCTACTAAGTTCATGCGTACACAAGGTTTCTCAAAAAAGAAACTTAGTCAACAATCGACTCTACCAGCATCAGACCGTTAGATGTCAATCTAACGACAATCGTGCTTCTCCAGTCTCTGATCTTCCTGCCCCAGCCACCCAAACCAGCACCATCGGAACCGCCTGCTCCCGCCTCCCGTGGCCGGCAGTGTTGCTGGGAAGCCCTCACGGCCCCATCATACTCGCATCCCTGGCCTGTCTATCCCTCGACTCACCCACACCTCCTGTTATTTTCTGGCGACGGCAGCCGAACCAGTCAACCCTCGTACTCTCCACCGCGTGGGCAGCCACTGCCGTGTCTTCCCGGCTCCGTGTCCTTCCCTTCGTAGGACTCGCCATCGTCCACCACCCTGGTGCTCTCGGCGCGGCTTGGTCAACAATGTCCATCCAACGGCCGTAGTGCTTCTTCAACCTCTGGTCTTCTTGCCCGAGCTACCCAAAGCAGCGTCGGTCGTGCCGCATGCTCCTGACTCCCGTGGCCGGCTGTGCTGCCGCGGAGGCCTCACCGTCCCCATACTACTCCCACCGCTGGCTAGGCCATCCCTCCACTCACCCACTCCCCCTGTTATTCTGCAGCGACGGCAGCCTCACACCAGAGCCGAACCAGTGAACCCTCGTACTCCTGTCCGCGTGGGCATCCACTGCCGCGTCTTCCCCGGCTCCGCGTCGTCCCCTTCCTAGGCCTCACCGTCGTCCACCGCCGTGGTGCTCTTGGCGCGGCGTGGTCAATGTGGTCAACGACTGACTTCCATCATAAGAGTACTGTACGTGGAGAGGCTGACAGCTGGGTCCACGGCAGCCGCAAGGAAGTGCCTCCTTATTATGCGCAAAATAATTATTCCTCCACCTGACAGCAGGGACCCACCGGACAGGCCAGCAGTATTTCGCGGAAAAAAACGTTTCCCCCCTAACTGCTGGGACCCACCAGACGGGCCATCGTATTTCGCAAAAAAAAGGTTTGCCCCTGACTGCTGGGACCCACCGGACGGACCACAATATTTCACGAAAAAAACGTTCCCCCCGCTGTCAGCTCAGACCCACCGGAAGTGCCTCCTTATTACGCACAGAAAAATGAATACTCCCCCTGCTAGCTGGGACCCAACCGAGTGGGAGGCTGACTTGTGGCCTACTACGTTGACGAGGATGGAAGGCTTTGTCATCTTAGTCAATATGAACGATTCTAGCTCCAGTGACCGTACGATGTCCATCCAACGACCGTAGTGCTTCTTCAACCTCTGGTCTTCTTGCTCTAGCCGCCCAAAGCTGCGCCGGTCGTGTCGCGTGCTCCTGCCTCTCGTGGCCGGCTGTGATGCCGCGGAGGCCTCACCGCCCCCTACTACTCCCATCGCTGGCCCATGCTATCCCTCTACTCACCCACACCCCCTGTTATTCTGGGGCGACGGCAGCCTCACGCCGCAGCCGAACCAGTGAACCCTCGTACTCCTCTCCGTGTGGGCATCCACTGCCGCGTCTTCCCCGGCTCTGCGTCGTCCCCTCCCTGGGCCTCGCCGTCGTCCACCGCCTTGGTGCTCTCGGTGCGGCGTGGTTAATGTGGTCAACGACCGACTTCCATCAAAAGAGTACTGTACGTGGAGAGGCTGACAGCTGGGTCCACGGCCACAACCCAATTTTTTTGTGATTTGCCAAGTAAGTCACTTTGTCAGGCCTGTTGCGCTGCAAATCTTTCAAGACGAGGAGAGCTTCATTCGGCTGGCCGAGAAAATGGCCCATTAGTAATGAGAAATGAGCTGTACACTTTTAAAACACATCAAACCGGAAATTAGTTTAAAATATCTTTTTTTTCATTTCGAGATTTTAAATTACATTATTTTTTATGCGTGGAGAATTTGTTGGATTTTATATTGATATACATTTATTTTTAAAATCAGTTTGAATGTGAGTCAAAATTTCGGGATTAAAAACAGTTCAGACCGCACCGAAATATGCAAAATTTCGTTAATTTTTTAACCGTGGCCACAATATGGGCTGTAATGCTAACAAAAAGAATATGGGCTCCAAAAAAACCTTAAGAATTAGAAAATGGGCTGTAAATTATTAAAAATAATGGCAGATGGGTTGTATGCTATTTTCCACAAATTTGAGGCTTTCCTAAAGGTTGACGCACAAGCACTGACTGTTGGATGCCCATCCAACGGCCGTCATGCTTCTTCAATCTCTTCTCTTCCTGCTCTAGCCGCTTAAACAAGCGCCGGCGGGACTGCCTGCTCCCTCTTCCTCGCGGCCGGCTGTGCTGTCGCGCAGGCCTCACCGCCCGACCGTACTCCCATCGCCGGTTTGATGTACTCCCCTCCGCATGGGAAACAACTGCCGAGTCTTCCCTGCCCCCGTGTCGTCCCTTTCCTAGGCCTCGCCGTCGTCCACCGCCCTGGAGCTCTCGGCGTGGCATGGTCAACATGGTCAACGACCGACATGCATCTGAAGTGGACTGTACGTGGAGAGGCCGCCAGCTTGCTCCACGGCCGCAGGCAAGGAAATGCCTCCTTATTACACGCAAAATAATGATTCCTCCCCTGACATCAGGGACACACCGAAAGGGCCTCTGTATTTCGTGAAAAAAACATTACCGCCGCTGACAGCTCGAACCCACCAGCTATATCTTCACAAGCAAGGATGTGCCTCCTTATTACGCTAAAAAAATGAATACCCCCCTACTAGCTGGGACCCACCTTGGTGGGAGGCTGACTTGTGGGCCTACTAAGTTGACGGGGATGGAGGGCTTTGTCAACTTAGTCAATATGCACGATTCTAGCTCCAGTGACCGTACGATGTCCATCCAACGGCCGTAGTGCTTCTTCAACCTCTCGTCTTCTTGCTCCAGCCGCCCAAACCAGCGCCGGTCGTGCCTCGTGCTCCTGCCTTCCGTGGCCAGCTGCGATGAAGTGGAGGCCTCTCCCCCCTACTACTCCCACCGCTGGCCAGGACATCCCTCTACTCACCCACACCCCCTGTTATTCTGCGGCGACGCCAGCCTCACACTGCAGCGAACCAGTGAACCCTCGTACCCCTCTACGCGTGGGCATCCACTACCGTGTCTTCCCTGGCTCCGCGTCGTCCCCTTCTTAGGCCTCGCTGTTGTCCATTGCCCTAGTGCTGTCAGCACGGCGTGGTCAACATGGTCAAGGAACGGCTTCCATCAGACATGGACTATACGTGGAGAGGCTGACAGCTGGGTCCACGGTCACAGCAAGGAAGTGCCTCCTTATTACTTGCAAAATAATTATTCCTCCACCTGACAGCGGGACCCACCGGACGGGCCACCGTATTTCATGAAAAAACGTTTCCCCCTGACTGCTGGGACCCACCAGCTACATCTTTGCAGGCAAGGAAGTGCCTGATAGTCGGGACCCACCTGGTCGAAGCGTACGTAGCGTTGTTATTCTGGTCGCGAACGTGTACGTACATACTGGTCGATGTAGAGGCGCGCACGTGTCGTAGTAGAGGCGCGCACGTAGCATTTACACGTACGTACAACGGCTAGGGTGCAAGAAATAAAATACGGCCACGTATGTGTACATACGGGCGGGGTCTCGAACACCTACTCGCGCATACGTATGGCTAGGGCTCGTGTACATGGCTGGGTCGGAACGGAGAAACAGCGTCGTCGTCGTGTTCATGGGGAGGCAACGGAAAGCGTCGTGTTCATGGGGAGGCAACGGAATGCGTCGTGTTGATCGGGAGGGCTTGGACGGAACAGGCAATGGAAACGAGGCCTAGCGTGCCGCAGAACAGAGGAAACAGCCTTGTGTTCGACCGGCCACGTTCGAAACGGGATCCTGTTGATCGGGAGGGGTCTGGCGTACCGCAAAACGGAGGAAACGGACCTCCTACGGTCGAAACGGGGGTCCTGTTCATCGGGAGGGGTGTGGCGTACCGCAAAATGGAGGAAACGGACTTGTGTTGGAGCGCTATGGTCGAAAGGGGGGGGGTCCTGTTCATCGGGAGGGGTGTGGCGTACCGTAAAACGGGACTCCACGGGATACTGTTCATCTCCACCGTCGACCTCCTCCAGCCTCCACAGGCTCCTGTTCATCCAGCCTCCACCACGCGCTACTCCACCGGCTACTGTTCAACCACCCCTCCACCGTCTACTGTTCATCTAGCCCTCCACACCACGGGGTCCTGTTCAACCACCACTCCATGGGCACCCCTCCACCATCTACTGTTCATCCAGCCCTCCACACCACGGGGTCCTGTTCATCCACCCCTCCACGGGCACCCCTCCACCATCTACTGTTCATCCAGCCCTCCACCACACAATGGGGTCCTGTTCATCCAGAGGCAACGCCACCGCTCACTGTTCATCGACCCCCCCCCCCCCCCCGCAACGCTCACTGTTCATCCCATCGATCGGCTTCAGTTAGCAGTAGTAGCGAAGGAATCGCTCGATCAGGTTCAGTTAACAACCATCGATCGATCGCTCGGGTTCAGTAATGCGTAGCCTATAGTGCAATCGCTCGGGTTCAGTTAGAGCCCAACGCCTCGCTCGGGTTCAGTTAGAGCCAATGCCTCGCGCACACACGCGTACGTGTATGAGAGAAACACGCATAGCTCGGCCCCCGACCTCCCACCGTAACCGGGAACTCCCCGAAATTTTCCTCCCCCTCACTAATACCACGGTTTTTTCCGTCATGGACGGCCCAAAGAATGTCATGCAGCTGCGTCTCCGGCCCGCCCAGGACGAAAATCCCATTTTCTGTCATGATTTTTTGTCATAGAAGTAGGAGCCCACCACATCTATGATGATACTGGGTTTTGTCACAATTATCGTCATAGAAGTGTCATATGTATGACAGAAAAAAATTTCGTTCGGCCCAAAATGTCACTGATGTGTATTTTTTTAGTGAAGGTATTTTTGGATTTTTGGTTTAATAGATCTGAATAAAAATGCAAAGGAAAAGTAGACCACAAAGGCAAATATATGAGAAAGAAGACCAGGGGGGCGTAGGTTTCACTAGTGGCTTCTCTCGAGAAAAATAGCAAAAGGTGCTGTTGGGCAAATGATAGAACTTCAAATAATTATGACGATATCCAGGCAATGATCATTACATAGGCATCACGTCCAAGATTAGTAGACCGACTCCTGCCTGCATCTACTACTATTACTCCAGACATCGACCGCTATCCAGCATGCATCTAGTGTATTAAGTTCATGAAAAAATGGAGTAATGCAATAAGAACGATGACATGATGTAGACAAGATCCGTTTATCTATACGGCGGTAGATATAGATCTTGTCTTTTTTCCCTTAGTAGCAACGATACATACATGTCGTTTCCCTTTCTGTCACTGGGATCGAGCACCGTAAGATCGAACCCACTACCGGGCACATCTTCCCATTGCAAGATAAATAGATCAACTTGGCCAAACAAAACCCAAATATCAGAGAAGAAATACGAGGCTATAAGAGATCATGCATATAAGAGATCAAAGAAACTCAAATAACTTTCATGGATATAAAAAGATATGACTGATCATAAACTTGAAGTTCATCAGATCCCAACAAACACACTGCAAAAGAGTTACATCATATGGATCTCCAAGAGACCATTGTATTGAGAATCAAGAGAGAGGAATGAAGACATCTAGCTACTAACTACAGACCCGAAGGTCTACCAAGAACTACTCACGCATCATCGGAGAGGCACCAATGGAGGTGGTGAACCCCATCCGAGATGGTGTTTAGATTGGATCTGGTGTTTCTGGACTATGCGGCGGCTGGATGAATATTTCCCTGACTCCCCTAGGGTTCTGGTATTTTTGGGGTATTTAGAGAGCAAGGAGGTGGTCCGGGGGGCACCCGAGGTGGGCACAACCCACCAGGGAGCGTCTGGGCCTCCTGGCGCGCCCTGGTGGGTTCTGCCCCCCTCGGGGCACCCCCCATGTGCAACCAGGGCCCATTGCCTTCCTTCTGGCCCATAAAAAATCTCCGTAAAGTTTCCTGGCATTTGGACTCCATTTGATATTGATTTTCTACGATGTTTAAAAGATGGAAAAAAACAACAAATGACACTTGGCACTATGTCAATAGGTTAGTACCAAAAAATGATATAAAATGACTATAAAACATCCAAGATTGATAATAAAACAGCATGGAACAATAAAAAAAATTACAGATTCGTTGGAGATGTATCAGCATCCCCAAGCTTAACTCCTACACTTCCTCGAGTAGGTATGTGATAAAAACAAATTTTTTTATGTGGAGTGTTGTTCATCAAGTCATATCATATTCTTTTCTTTATAGCATGGACATTTGGACTTTTATGTGATTCAAAGCAATAGTCTAGTTTTGACATAATAATTTAGATACTCAAGCATATCAACAAGCAACCATGTCTTTCAAAATATCAACGCTAAAATAAGTTATCCCTAGCCCATCATGCTGAAACATTGATCCATTCACGAAACACACTCGAATATTAACTACACCCAATACTTGAGCATGATCATATTGCCTCCTAGTTGGTGTGAAGATGAAGACTCAAATTTCAAAATAAAAATTGCATAAAGTAAAAGAAGTCCCTTTGCAGAGGGAAGTAGGGATTTGTAGAGGTGCCAGAGCTCAAAGCGAAAAATTTGAGATAAAAAACATTTTGGGAGGTGTATCCACCCCACCAACAAAAACGACTTAGAGTTCCCAACACTTTCCATGCTAGATATGCCATAGGCGGTTCCCAAACAGAAAATAAAGTTTATTCCTTTTTCCATCATAACTTTCACTTTCCATGGCTAACCGTATCCACGGGTGCCCTCCATACCAACACTTTGCAAGGAATTTATTATTTGACAACATAAAGTTAATTTTTTTTTGCATTTTGGGACTGGGCATCCCTAATACCTTTGCCTTACTCTCGTGCAATGACAAGTGAATAAACACTCATCTTGAGAATAACACATCTAGCATGGAAAATATTAGCCACCCCTCACCACTCCGCGAGCGAAATAAACACACAAAAGAGAAGCTTATTTTGAAAATTAGAGATGGCATGATACGTCCATTTTGCATCATGCTTTTATATCTATATTTATTGCATTATGGGCTGTTATTACACATTATATCACAATACTTATGCCTTCTCTTACTTATTTTACAAGGTTTAGATGAAGAGGGAGAATGTCGGCAGCTGGAATCCCGGGCCGGAAAATGAGGAAATATTAGAGACCTATTCTGCACAACTCCAAAAGTCCTGAAACTCCACAAAAGTCAGTTTTGGAATATATTAAAAATATTGGTGAAGAAAGCACCAGAGGGGGCCCACCCACCGTCCACGAGGATGGTGGCCGCGCCCTACCCCCTGGGTGCGCCCCTTGCCTCGTGGGCCACCTGGCAACCCCCCGATGCCTATCTTCTGGTATAAGGTGTCTTTTGGCCTGGAAAAAAATAAGAAGGAAGCTTTCGGGACGAAGCGCTGCCGTCTCGAGACGGAACCTTGACGGAACCAATCTAGGGCTCCGGCGGAGCTGTTCTGCTGGGGAAACATCCCTCTGGGAGGGGGAAATCGTCACCATCGTCATCACCATCGATCCTCTCATCGGGAGGGGGTCAATCTCCATCAACATCTTCACCAGCACCATCTCGTCTCAAACTCTAGTTCATCTCTTGTATCCGATCTTTGTCTCAAAACCTCAGATTGGTACCTATGGGTTGCTATTAGTGTTGATTACTCCTTGTAGTTGATGCTAGTTGGTTTATTCGGTGGAAGATTATATGTTCAGATCCTTTATGCATATTAATATCCCTCTGATTATGACCATGAATATGATTTGTGAGTAGTTATGTTTGTTCCTGAGGACATGCATGGGAGAAGTCTTGCTATAAGTAGTCATGTGAATTTGGTATTCGTTCGATATTTTGATGAGATGTATGTTGTCTTTCCTCTAGTGGTGTTATGTGAATGTCGACTACATGACACTTCACCATTATTTGGGCCTAGGGGAAGGCATCGGGAAGTAATAAGTAGATGATGGGTTGCTAGAGTGATAGAAGCTTAAACCCTAGTTTATGCGTTGCTTTGTAAGGGGCTGATTTGGATCCATATGTTTCATGCTATGGTTAGGTTTACCTTAATTCTTCTTTCGTAGTTGCAGATGCTTGTGAGGGGGGTTAATAATAAGTGGGATGCTTGTCCAAGGAAGGGCAGTACCCAAGCACCGGTCCACCCACATATCATATTATCAAAGTAACGAACACGAATCATATGAGCATGATGACAACTAGCTTGACGATAATTCCCATGTGTCCTCGGGAGCGCTTTCCTTTATATAAGAGTTTGTCCAGGCTTGTCCTTTGCTACAAAAAGGATTGGGCCACCTTGCTGCACCTTGTTTACTTTTGTTACTTGCTACCCGTTACGAATTACATTATCTCAAAACTATTTGTTATCGATAATTCCAGTGCTTGCAGAGAATACCTTACTGAAAACCACTTGTCATTTCCTTCTGCTCCTCGTTGGGTTCGACACTCTTACTTATCGAAAGGACTACGATAGATTCCCTATACTTGTGGGTCATTGTCGGTGTCAAAACCGGCGGATCTTGGGTAGGGGGTCCCGAACTATGCGTCTAAGGTCGATGGTAACAGGAGACAGGGGACACAATGTTTTACCCAGGTTCGTGCCCTCTCATGGGAGGTAATACCCTACGTCCTGCTTGATTGATCTTGATGAATATGAGTATTACAAGAGTTGATCTACCACGAGATCGTAATGGCTAAACCCTAGAGGTCTAGCTCGTGTGGTTATGATAATGTATATCTCCTCTCTGGACTAAGTCCTCTGTTTTATATAGACACCGGGAGGATCTAGGGTTACACAAGGTCGGTTACAAAGAAAGGAATCTACATGTTTGGTCGCCAAGCTTACCCTGCACTCCAAGGAGAGTTCCATCCGGACACAGGTGCAGTCTTCGGTCTTCCTGTTCTTCACAGCCCATCAGTCCGACCCATGGCTAATAGGCCGGACGCCCGAGGACCCCTTAGTCCAGGACTCCCTCAATAGCCCTTGAACCTGGCTTCAATGACAAGGTATCCAGCGCGTAGATCTGTCTTCAGCATTACAAGGCGGGTTCCTCCTTCCGAACTCCAAAATAGTCTTCAGACGTATCGATGTGTCCGGACCTGTAACGCACACCACACACAACCATAGAGAAAATATAATTTTACATGAGTCCAATCTGCTGACAACTTTTCGTAACATGACATCACATCTGTCCGGTCATAATTTCGAACTGTTTTTCGTCTGGCGCTCCATGTTTCGAGATGCGGTTGCCATTGGCACGTCTTATCAAAGTAGAGATCGTGTCCTCTTATTTCGGGATTCTCATAAATACGGGCGTGGGTAACCCAACCGTGCCGTTTACACAGCCCTTGGGAATAGGCGCATTTTAAGGCGAGTTGGAAGGCGTTTGACATTCGCGGCCTTTTTATGGGGATAAGGATTCGTCCTCACTCACCCATGCCTTCTCCTTCCTCTGCGCATCCATTCTTGAGCTCCAGCGCCCAAGCTATAGCTTCCCCCGCCGGAGAAAGCACTCCAACCATGTCTGGATCCGGAGTTGGTGGCAAGTGGATGGCCTCCTCTGTTAGGAAGAAAGACATCAAGGAGATCCGAGAGGACGGATACCTGGCCAAAGAGATCATTCACCATCTCCCAGTTGAGGGACGGATCGTCCCTACCCCAGAGCCCCATGAGAGGGTTGTGTTTCTCACACATTTCATCTGTGGGCTAGGATTCCCTCTCCACCTGTTCGTCCGCAGACTGATGTTTTACTACGGTATGGACTTCCAAGATCTAGCCCCCAACTTTATCCTCAACATCTCGGCATTCATAGTCATTTGTGAGGCCTTTCTCCGTATCCCACCTCACTTCGGCCTATCGCTGAAGACCTTCAATGTAAAGCCGAAGCTGGTGAGAGGCCAACAAGCAGAGTGCGGAGACGCCATGGTGGGAAAGATGCCCAACATCACATGGCCCGAAGGCTCCTTTGTGGAGACGGTGAAGGGGTGGCAGTCGGGGTGGTTCTACATTACCGAGCCATGCGACACCAACTAGGTGGCGGCCCTCGAATTTTAATCTGGAGCTTCGCTGCGGCTCATCTCATGGCAAGAGAAGGGCCTAACCCGAGGTTCTTTGAGTGAGCTAACTGGGCTCCAGACATGCGTCCAGAACATGATAACCAAGAGAATCAAACTTGTCAATGTGATCCAAGTTATGCTCATTCACCGGATCCTTCCGTGCCAACGCCGGATTTGTGGGAGTTCGATCTGGCCAAGCATCAGACGCTGCTAGAGCTCTTCGGCACGATGCACGAAGACATCTGGAAAGTGCTCTTCAAGGCCGGCGAGACACCGCCGCCTATGACCGAGGATCGCGGGCTCAGCTTAAAATGCCAGGCTAATTCGGTAAGTTCTTTCATGTTTTCAAGGTATAGCCTTTACTGACATATTCTGAGAAGGAGTCTAAGCCTTCCTATCAATTTTTTTAGGCCTGGATCGACATAGCGGGGCAGATTAACTGTCCGGCTCTGCTGCCCGAAGACCAAGAGACCCCGCTTCTGACGAAGATGCTGTTTCCGGCACCTTATGATGTGCCGGAGAAGAAGGCCAAGAAATCGGCCAAGGGGGCCCGGAGTGGCCTTCGCCGAAAAGGCGCTTCGGATGTGACATCCGAAGACGGGACTCACTCTTCGGCCGCCGAAGATGATGACAAGGAGGAGGAAGAAAGCGACTCCCCCTAGGGGGGAAGCAAGAAAAGGGGGGCCTCCCCAAATTTGGAGGCGAAGGTGCCCAAGAAGGGGAAGGGCTCCCTTGCGGATGACTCCGCGTGGGATGTCGATAGCAGTTCGAAGCGGATGCCTTGGACCAAGCCGCGAGCCGCTTCGTAAGTACCAAAAACCTTATGGACGTCCAAATTCCTGGCCTTTCCATTTTGTCATATTAATATGTTTAAATTATGCCATCATAGTCCAGCTTGCAACAGCTCCCTGCGATCCTCGACAGAGGGTTCGCTAGATTCAAAGGAGATGGCCAGCGTGTCACCACCGCCCGCTGACTCCCCCAAGGCCAAGGACGACGTGGAGGTGTTGTCCCAAAGCACTTTCCCGGACCGGGAAAGGCTCAGGAGGCGCCAGAAGGAGATACCTCCGTCGCCGGACACCAGCGGGAGCCGACCCCCAGGGAGACTGGTGAGGAGGGCCGTGTTCAGTCCGGCCCTCAGCCGGACTCGATTCCGGACACCGATGCGGCTCCCGAATCCGGCACGCAACCTCCTTCCAAAGAAGGGGGTATGTGTATTCCGCCGGTGACCCCTGTCCAACCCGGGGCACCAGATAATCTGCTGGAAGCGATACAAGGCGCTTCCATTGTGGATGAGCACCGTGTCCTTATGGGCATGGTAATCGAGACGGTTTAGTCCGCCAAAAGCGGACTGACTGAAGCCTGCGCTAGCCTTTTAACAGGCTTTGAGGTCAGTAATGTAATTCTAGAAAGGATATCACACTGTAGATAGTATCTCCTGATGCTCTGTTCGGTGTTCGGAAAGAAAAAGCCGAACAAAGGATCAAAATAATTTTCACAGGAGTCTAACATAAGATTTCTATGTGAATAAGCAGGTGTCGCTGCTGGCTGCTGCCGCTCATATTGCGGAGGTCTTCGGCCTGAAGCAAAGCCTGGAGCGGGCCAAAGAAGAGCTCGGCCTCACGAAGAAGCAGCTGGAGGACAACCAAGGTATGCAGTGACCTACGCGTGAATTGAGGAAGGACGAATCTTTCACGGTGACTAAAGTGTCATGAGTTTTATTAGGAGCCACGACCGAGGTGGCGTCCCTCAAGAAGGTGCAAGCCGAGACCGAGGACAAAGCGGCCAAGGAGCGCACCGCGTGTGAGGGAGTCCTGGATTAGGGGGTCTCCGGATAGCCAGACTATATCCTTTGGCCAAACTGTTGGACTATGAAGACATAAGATTGAAGACTTCGTCCCGTGTCCGGATGGGAATCTACTTGGCGTGGAAGGAAACCTAGGCAATACGGATATGTATATCTCCTCCTTTGTAACCAACCTTGTGTAACCGTAGCCCCCTCCGGTGTCTATATAAACCGGAGGGTTTTAGTCCGTAGGACAACATACAATCATACCATAGGCTAGCTTCTAGGGTTTAGCCTCACCGGTCTCATGGTAGATCAACTCTTGTACTACTCATATTATCAAGAATAATCAAGCAGGACGTAGGGTTTTACCTCCATCAAGAGGGCCCGAACCTGGGTAAAACATCGTGTCCCCTGCCTCCTGTTACCATCTGCCTTAGACGCATAGTTCGGGACCCCCTACCCGAGATCCGCCGGTTTTGACACCGACATTGGTGCTTTCATTGAGAGTTCCTCTGTGTCGTCGCCGTTAAGCTTGATGGCTCCTTCGATCATTGATAGCGATGCAGTCCAGGGTGAGACTTTTCTCCCAGGACAGATCTTTGTGTTCGGCGGCTTCGCACTGCGGGCCAACTCGCTTGGCCATCTGGTGTAGATCGAGAGTTATGCCCCTGGCCACCAGGTCAGGTTTGGAAGCTTAAACTACACAGCCGGTATCCGTAGAGACTTGATCTTCGACGGATTCGAGCCCCTACCTTGTGCGCCACACGGTCACGATGAGTATGATTTAGCTCTACCATCAGACAGTGTTCAGGAGATCGCACCGGCAACCGCTCCGACCCTCAATTCGGAACTAGCTGCGCCATCCATGGACGGGTGGATAGACCCCGCCACGGAGGCCACACTCTCATCGGTGATCGAGCCGAGTATCGACCTTACCCTTCACGAGAGCCGTGACGCCGAACTACCGGATTCCTCCCCGTCCACGGACTCCCAACCGCCTACACCCGTGCCTATCGAATCCGATTGGGCGCCGATCATGGAGTTTACCTCCACGGATATCTTTCAGCACTCGCCCTTCGGTGACATACTGAACTCATTAAGGTCTCTCTCCTTGTCAGGAGAGTCCTGGCCGAGCTATGTCCGGCAGGATTGGGATGCGGATGATGAAGAAATTCGCCACCCACCCACCACCCACTTAGTAGCCACTTTCGACGACTTAACCGACATGCTCGACTTCGACTCCGAAGACATCGACGGTATGGACGACGATGCGGGAGGCGAAGAGGAACCACTGCCCACAGAGCACTGGACAACCACCTCATCATATGATATATACATGGTGGACACACCCAAAGAAGGCAATGGCGACGAGACAACGGAGGATGACCCCTCCAAGAAGCAACCCAAGCGCCGGCGTCAGCGGCGCCGCTCTAAGTCTCGCCAAAGCAAAAGCGGTGACCCCAGCACAGGAGATAATAGCACTCCAGACAGTTCCGAAGACGACAACAATCCCCTCCAGCAAGATTTAGGGCAGGAGGATGGAGAAGCCAGCCCTCCAGAGAGAGCGGTTGATGGAGAGGCGGAGGATGATAATTACATGCCTCCCTTCGAAGACGAGGCAAGCCTCGACGATGACGAATTCGGCGTGCCTGAGGATCCCGTCGAATAAGAGCGCTTCAAGCACCAGCTTATAGCCACGTCAAATAGCCTTAAGAAAAAGCAACATCACCTTCAAGCTGATCAAGATTTGCTAGCTGACAGATGGACTGAAGTCCTTGCGGCCGAGGAATATAAACTCGAACGCCCCTCCAAGAGTTACCCGAAGCGTAGGTTGCTACCCTGACTGGAGGAGGAAGCACTCAAACCTACATTTGCAACATATGATGCGGCTGACCGGCCACCTCGTGGCCGTGACAGAGAGGCATTTCAGCCAAAAACTTAGCCCGCACCCTGACGCCACTCAAATAAAAATGACAAGGCACGGGGAAACGTGCTAGACCTATGAGACGTATTGGAGGACAAAGCAAAACATGCAAGATCGATCAACGGATCACGAGGGCGCGCCACCATGCGAGACGATAAACGTCACGCCGGATACAGTAAAAGTAAATCCGGTCGGGCCGAACACAGCGAGCAAGACTCATTTGAGCTGCGTCGCAATATAGCCCAGTACAGAGGCGCCGCACACCCCCTATGCTTCACAGACGAAGTAATGGATCACCAAATCCCAGAGGGTTTCAAACCCATAAATATCGAATCATACGACGGCACAAATGATCTTGCGGTATGGATCAAGGATTTCCTTCTGCACATCCACATGGCCCGTGGTGATGATCTACACGCCATCAAATACCCCCCACTCAAGCTCAAAGGACCAGCTCGGCATTGGCTCAACAGCTTGCCAGCAGAGTCCATCGGCTGTTGGGAAGATCTGGAAGCCGCATTCCTCGACAACTTCCAGGGCACTTATGTGCGACCACCAGATGCCGATGACTTGAGCCACATAATTCAGCAGCCAGAGGAATCGGCCAGGCAATTCTGGACACGGTTCCTAACAAAGAAGAATCAAATCGTTGACTGTCCGGATGCAGAGGCCCTAGCAGCTTTTAAGCATAACATCCGCGACGAGTGGCTCGCCCGGCACCTTGGCCAGGAAAAGCCGAAATCTATGGCAACCCTCACGACACTCATGATCCGCTTTTGTGCGGGAGAAGACAGTTGGCTGGCTCGTAGCAATAACATATCAAAGAACCATGGTACTTCGGATACCAAGGATGGCAATGGCAGGTCACGTCGCAACAAACACAAGCGCCGCATTAACAACGACAATACAGAAGATACAGCAGTCAATGCCGGATTCAAAGGCTCTAAACCCGGTCAGCGGAAAAAGCCATTTAAAATAAGCACTCCGGGCCCGTCCAGTTTGGACCGTATACTCGATCGCTCGTGTCAAATACACGGCACCCCTGACAAGCCAGCCGACCACACCAACAGGGATTGTTGGCTGTTCAAGCAGGCCGGCAAGTTAAACGCCAAAAACAAAGATAAGGGGTCGCATAGCGATGACGAGGAGGAGCCCCGGCAGCCGAACACCGGAGGACAGAAGAGGTTCCCCCCACAAGTGCGGACGGTGAACATGATATACGCAACCCACATCCCCAAGAGGGAGCGAAAGCATGCGCTAAGGGACGTATATGCGTTCGAGCCAGTCGCCCCAAAGTTCAACCCATGGTCCTCTTGCCCGATCACCTTCGATGGTAGGGACCACCCCACTAGTATCCGTCATGGCAGATTCGCCGCACTGGTCCTAGACCCAATCATTGACGGATTTCACCTCACTCGAGTCCTTATGGATGGCGGCAGTAGCGTGAACCTACTTTATCAGGACACAGTGCGCAAAATGGGTATAGACCCCTCAAGGATCAAACCCACAAAAACGACCTTCAAAGGCGTCATACCAGGTGTAGAGGCCCATTGCAGAGGCTCAGTGACACTGGAAGTGGTCTTCGGACCCCCAGATAACTTCCGAAGCGAGGAGTTAATCTTCGATATAGTCCCGTTCTGCAGTGGCTATCATGCACTGCTCGGGCGAACCGCATTTGCAAGATTCAATGCGGTACCGCATTATGCATACCTCAAGCTCAAGTTGCCAGGACCTCGGGGGGGTCATCACAGTTAATGGAAACACAGAGCGCTCTCTCCGAACGGAGGAGCACACTGCGGCCCTCGCAGCAGAAGCGCAAAGGAGCCTCTTAAGGCAATCCACTAGTTCGGTGATTAAGGCCCCGGACACCTTCAAGCGCGCCTGGAGTAATCGGCAGCAAGACCGCCTGGCATGTTCCGAGCTCGCATAGCAATGCGGCCCCCACCCAAGTACCAGCCAAACAGCGAAATCCGTGCCACGCGTACATAATTATGCATTACATGGGCACAGGTGGGGAGGGGGGCACGACTACGGCACGGCCCAAGATGCGGTCAACCGCACTAGGGGCTTCCCGCTTTGTTATTTTTCTCTTTTTCAGGACCTTAATCTCTGGAAACCCTGTCCGGCAGTATGATTGCCGAACACATGATGCAGCAACCAAGGAGGCAGAAAGCTACGTCGCACCACGGAACTCCCAGGTGGTCTCTGACAACGAGTGAAATACTTGCTCTAAATACCATTCCTCGGCTTGCCCTTGGAGGGGACATGTCAAATAGTCCTACTTTTTGCTTACGGCACCACTTGTATCATTCTGCTTTAACACACCTTCTTGAATAAACAATGCATAGCACTAGACTATTATCGCATTCTTTATTCTTCTTTTTTTATATATACATATGTTCATTCATGACATCCAGCACCCGTACACTCTGGTACGGCCAATACGCTAGGGGCTTAAGCATACCCCATAATACGACGTGAGAAGTCCGAACACTTTAGACAGTGCAGCACCCCGAACTTATAGCATTATATGCATCAGTTCCGAATCATGTCTTCGGTCAATAGTTGGGTTTGCCCGGCTCCCATGTTTTGGTACCTTACGTTCCGCTATATCGGCTAAGGTAGCACTGGGAGAACTACTGCGATTGTGCCCCAGTTCAGTTGGGCTAAGCACCTCAGTAGAGAAAGCTAAAACTGATTGTCATGATAAGGCGAGAGACTGGTCGCTGTTCGAGAGGTTTCGAGTCCCTAAAGACTTATGCTGCTTAGAGTGAGGAGTCGGCTTTGTCCGGCTTAAGGCGTGTATAGTGCCCCAAATTCGGCCTTCCGAATACTAGGGGCTTCGCCAAAATTTAAAATTATAGAATTCTATGGCTAAGTGAGAGTGATAAAACATTATAGTCTGATTGCCTTGTTCGTTGCGCTGAGCACCTCCCTCAAAGGACCCAAAAATGGGAACAAGAGTGTTCAGGTTTATCCCGAACACCCCACCACTCGTGGCATGGGGGCAGAAGCCGACGACTAGCCATCTCTCAGATTTGATAAACAGCCGAACAGAAGGTAATATTTTAAATTCAAACAAGCGTTGCATAGCACATATGAACAAGTTTCCATACCATAGGATCACACGAGCAAGTTCATTCAAATATTACATCTTTCGCACACTCGTCCGCTACAAGACGAGCACTCTTTAGGACACCCTCATAATACATCTCGGGGTGGCGATGCTCCTTGCCCTGCGGCGGCCCCTCCTTCACCAGCTTCTCGGCGTCCATCTTGGCCCAGTGCACCTTCGCACGGGCAAAAGCCCGGCGTGCACCCTTGATGTAGATAGACCGCTTGATGACTTCCAGCCATGGGAAGGCATCCACAAGACGCCTCACCAGGCCAAGTAGCTGTTGGGAAGGGCGTTGCCAAGCCACATTCGGACTATAAAGCCCTTCATGGCCCGTTCGGCCGCCTTGTGCAGCTCGACCAGTTGCTTCAGCTGGTCGCTCATAGGCATCGAGTGTTCGGTCCCAGTATACTGAGACCAGAACAGCTTCTCCGTCGAACTTCCCTCCTCGGCCTGGTAAAACTTTGCGGCATCTGACACGCTGCGGGGCAAATCTGCGAATGCTCCTAGAGAGCTTCGGACTCGGGTAAGTAACAAGTAATTTACTTTCACATGCTTGCTTTGCATATTGAATGCCTTACCCGCCACTATCTTCCTCATCGCCTCAATCTCTTGGAGGGCCTTTTGGGCTTCAGCCTTGGCATTCTTTGCGCTCTCAAGGGCCGCGGCAAGCTCAGACTCTCGCGTCTTCGAGTCAAGCTCCAACGCCTCGTGCTTCGTCACGAGAGCTTGCAGCTCTTGCTGCACCTCGCCCACCCATGCCCCTTGCTTTTCCTGCTCGGTGCGCTCCTGGGCCGCTTTGTATTCGGCCTTGGACAGCGCTTGCTTCAGGGTCGCCACTTTGGTCGTGGCCCCTGGCAAATTCATGATGATCCTGTCATTTTGCAATCGCATCTTTTTTGTATATATATATCTATAGACAAGGTATTACTTACCTTTGTTCTCCTCGAGCTGCCTCTTGGCAAGGCCGAGCTCTTTCTCGGACCCCTCGAGGTCCTGCTTCAGTGCGGTGACCTTCGTAGTCAGTGCGGCAGAGGTCAGCAGCGAAGCCTGCATACGCATATAGACATACTTATATTAGACTCCTGCAGATATTATTTGATCCTCTATTCGGCTTTTCTTTGTGAACACCAAACAGAGCATCATGGGCTACTGTCTATGCGGTAATATTTTCCCTATATTTTAAATACTTACCTCAAAGCCTGTTAGAAGGCTGGCACAGGCTTCAGT
Source organism: Triticum aestivum (assembly GCF_018294505.1). Classification (NCBI taxonomy): domain Eukaryota; kingdom Viridiplantae; phylum Streptophyta; class Magnoliopsida; order Poales; family Poaceae; genus Triticum; species Triticum aestivum. The sequence goes on from NC_057806.1 coordinate 61,105,901, forward strand.
CAGTCCGCTCTTGGCGGACTGAACCTTCTTGATCGCCGCACTCATAATAGTGCGGTGCTCTTCGTCGATGGAAGCGCCGCGAAGCACCGCGAAGCGCTCCCAGCAGGTTGTCCGGTGCCTCTGGATGGACAGAGGTCACCGGCACGGGCGTCTTACCCCTTTTGGAAGGGGGCCGCCTGCCCGAGTCCGGAACCACTGGAGGTTCCGGCGCGGTGTTCGGCTAAGAGCCGAACTTCGAGCCCCCGAGAGCCTTGCTCCCTTTGCTCCTGGAGTCCAGAAGGTCGCCTTGAGGCGCCTCCGAGACTGTATCCCCCTGGCTCGGCGCCTCTTGAGACAATACCTCAGCATTGTCCGTAGGGCAAGGGGAGGAGGCGGTCGGAAGTGGATCGCTATCTATGTCCGACGAATCTAAGCAGCCGTCCGACGAGGATACGTTGATACGGGCTTGGGGCAGTCTGCATAATCATATTCAGCGTTAGGAGAAGCAGTGTGACGAAGGTATGCTATGAGTTACTCTAGTATCCGAATACTTACGACTTCGCCAGGGGCTTGGCCCTGAGCAGCCACTCATCTTCGCCTTCGGCGGTGGTGGTGGAGCAGTCCGGAAGAAGAGTCCTTCCCTTCTTGGACCCTTCGGCCTCCCCGGTCGGGGAGGCCTTTCTTTTCTTGTCTCCCCCGGCTGGAGAGGCAGCATCTTCATCTTCCTCCTCGTCTTCATGGGAGGAGTGCGCCGCGGAGTTATCGGACAATGAGTCCGATACCACCTGGGGCCGGGAACTCTTCCGGGTTCCCTTGGCCTTCTTCTTGGTCTTCTCCGGCACCTTATAAGGAGCCGGAGTCAGCATCTCCGTTAGGAGAGCATCCGCGGTGTCTTCGGGCAGGGGAGCCGGACAGTCAATCTGCTTCGATGCCTCCACCCAGTCCTGTTTAAGGCATGGGAGCTCAGACCCCGTACATGGTTAAGCTATGGGAAATAAATATCCTACCAGATGTACAGAACTTACCGGATTCGTAGGACGCTTCGCGCTTAGCCCGCGGTCCTCGGTGAGAGAGGAAGGGACCTCAGCGCCCTTGAACAACACCCTCCAGACGTCTTTGTGCGTCGTGTTGAAGAGCTCGCTTAGAGTCTGGTGCCGGGCCGGGTCGAACTCCCATAAGTTGAAATCCCGTTGTTGACACGGGAGGATCCGGGGGAAGAGCATGACCTGGACTATGTTGACAAGCTTAAGTTTCTTGCTTGTCATGTTCCAGATACACTTCTGGAGTCCGTCTAGCTCCTCTGATGAACCCCAGGATAGGCCCTTCTCCTTCCAGGAAGTGAGCCGCGTGGGGATTCCGGATCGAAACTCGGGGCCCACCACCCAGTTGGTGTCGGGCGGCTCGGTGATGTAGAACCACCCCGATTGCCACCCCTTTACGGTCTCCACGAAGGAGCCCTCGAGCCATGCAACGTTGGGCATTTTGCCCACCAGGGCTCCGCCGCATTCCGCTTGTTGGCCGCGTACAACCTTCGGCTTGATATTGAAGGTCTTCAGCCATAGGCCGAAGTGGGGCCGGATGTGGAGGAAAGCCTCGCACACGTCGATGAACGCCAAGATGTTGAGGATGAAATTCGGGGCCAGATCATGAAAGTCCAGCCCATAGTAGAACATGAGGCCACGGACGAATGGATGGAGGGGAAACCCCAATCCACGGACGAAGTGGGGGAGGAAAACCACCCTTTCCTAAGGTTCCGGGGTAGGGACGACCTGCCCCGCGGCTGGCAGCCGGTGCGCGATGTCCGCGGCTAAGTATCCAGCTCCACGCAACTTTTTGATGTGCCCCTCCATGACGGAGGAGGCCATCCACTTGCCTCCCGCTCCGGACATGTTTGGAGAGAGTTGAGGAGGGGGATGCGGACTTGGGCGCTAGAGCTCGAGTGCGCAAGAATGGATGAGCAAGGAGGAAGAAGGCGTGGGTAGAAAAAGGTGAGATCTTATCCCTTTATAAGGGCGGACTAAACTATGCGCCCCCACTAGCCTAGTAAAACTCGCTTATCCCCCAAGCGCCGTAATTGATGGCACGGTTGGGTTACCCACGTCTGTATTGATGAGAATCCCATAATAAGGGGAACACGATCTCTGCCTTGACAAGACGTGTCAAGAAACCATCTCGCGTTATGTGTGGGGCTGGTTAAAGAAAAACGGTTCGAATAATTACCAGACCATGGCATGATGTCATGCTACCAAAACGTGTCAGCAGATTGGATTTGTGGGAATATTATTCTCTCTACGGTGGTTTGTGGAACTTATTTTGCAGGGTCGGACACTATCCTTGTATTCTAACTCTTCTGTGGTGTATTCGGAGGTGGAACCCGCCTTGCAATGCCGAAGACAACACCGCACGCCGGACTCATCGTCCTTGAAGCCTGGTTCAGGGGCTACTGAGGGAGTCCTGGATTAGGGGGTCTCCGGACAGCCGGACTATATCCTTTGGCCGGACTGTTGGACTATGAAGACATAAGATTGAAGACTTCGTCCCGTGTCCGGATGGGACTCTACTTGGCGTGGAAGGCAAGCTAGGCAATACGGATATGTATATCTCCTCCTTTGTAACCCACCTTGTGTAACCCTAGCGCCCTCTGGTGTCTATATAAACCAGAGGGGTTTAGTCCGTAGGACAACATACAATCATACCACACTACTAGGGAAAACCTTATACACAGAAACTTAGCAGTAGGACGTGCCAAAAAGGGCGCTAGTGCTAAATAACATTAGCGCGTGTCCGTAAACCACGCTACAGATACAATAGTAGCAGTAGCGCGTGCGCATGAAAATGCGCTACCACTAATATCCCCTTCTGCTAAACCAATAGGCCACACATAGCAGTAGCGGTCTTGAGGAAAGCGCGCTACAGCTAGCACATAAGTAGCAGCGCGTTTCGCGCGAAGAGCGCTACTACCAATATGGAAATAAAATAAAATAAAAAACAAATGGAAAAGTAAATGAAAAAGAAAGAAATAGAAAAAGGAGAAAGGAAAAAATAAAATGTAGAGCAAAATAAATGAGAAAGCAGAAAAAGGAGAAAGACATAGCAGTAGCGTTTGTTCGTAAGAGGCGCTATAGCTAACGTAGCTGCAGCACGTTTCCTAGACCCCCACTGTAGAAACCGAAAAGGAAATAAGAAAGATGAAGGAAATTACATAGCTATAGCAGTAGCGCGTTTTGTGAAAATTGCTATAGCTAACTTAGGTATAGCGCGTTTCGCGAAAAGCGCTACCGCTAAGTTCGACTTAACCAAAAAACCATTTCCCCCCAGCCACCACTTCTCCCCCAAATCCCTCGACCCACCCCGCCGCCGTCTGCCCGATTCACTGTCGCCCCACTTCGCCACCGTCTCCTGCCGATGTTGACTCCCCTGGAGCCACCAGAGCCGCGCGCCATCGACACCACCGGAGCCGCCCCCAATGCCACCGGAGCCGCGCAGCCTCATCAAGGCCACCGGAGCCACAGTCGACGCCACCGGAGCCGCAGTCGACGCCACCGGATCCACCATCGCCACAACTGCCTCCCTCGTCGTCAGCGGAGACGCCCCCGCCTCCCTCGCCACCACTGCCTCCCGGGCCACCACCGGAGCCATCCTCTGTAAGCCCCGACCCCTCCTCTCTCTCTATCTCTAAATTAGTTAGGTTAATTTAGTTAGGAAAAGAATTTAGTTAGGTTAATTTAACAGAGATGCCCCTGCCTCCCTTGCTGTAGGAAAAAATTGTATATGCTTAACTAGGGGAGTAGGGTTAGGGTTGTAGTGTTTAATTACAAATTTTACGAAAGTAAGGTTTAAATAGATGTTAACTAGGGTGGTAGGATTTAGTTTAGAGAAAAAATCAATAAAATATAAATTTCTATTAGTGTTGCAAGTCTAGTAGGTTCTTAATTTTTAGTGAATTTTTATTAGGACAAAAAAGTAGGACATAATTTGAGTTCTAGGTTCATAATTTGAGTTCTAGGGCTCATCCATCTATATTTGGTTTTTGAATTGAGTTTCAGAGAGCATGCGATTTGTGTAGATTTTCTTGAAGTGTCAAACACTAGGAGATGCAAATTTGAAGTGGTCATGATATATGAAAAATCCTCAATTGTGTTTCCTCATTGATCATAATCGACATTGAAGTGGTTCGATTGTGCCCAAGTGGCCTTTTGTTGTTTCCAGGGAATGAAGCCGAGTGGCCTATGTTTTGCCAGAATATTGATTCATTTCTGTTCTGGCAAAATTCAGGTCTCGATTTGTCCACTTTTTAGCAAAGGTCATGCCGAAATTTTCCATGAATTTCGGCATGACTTGTGCTACAAACTAGGACATATCGAGTGCCCGGGATTTCCCGCACCGGGAAGGAGTCAACGTTCCTGCAAAATAATAGGCCTTTTTATGTGATTATTCATTTTATTAGGTCTAGAATTAATTGACTAGATTTAATCGTAGGAAACATGGCTAGCAACGATGAAGGACAGGGTTCTGGTGAATGCGACGACGTCTACCGGGCGGCAGACGAATTTTTTAGCCATGCCGACATCGAGACTGGTGCTGAGACTCAGACTGGCATCGAGACTGAGACCGGCGCTGAGACTCAGACCGGCATCGAGACTGACGCTGCGACTCAGACCGGCATCCAGACCGGCATTGAGACTGAGACCGGCGTTGCCTCGGGGAGCGGAGCCGGTGTAGAACCGAAAGCAAAGAGCCAACGGCCTCCTAACAAACTCAGGACTACTAGACTGGTGGTCACGGAGGTGGACGACGGAAATTTTGAGCCAAAGGCGCCCGAGGAATCGCGTCAATGCTACGGCAATCAGATAGGCTGCATCGTAGGGACAACCGCCACCATCAACGATGAGAAACTACAGAAGATAGAAAATATGAGGAGCTCCCTCCTAAAGAAGTTTCACCAGATATTATTGTTCCCGGGCCAGAATGAGAAGGATTATAAAGATCCAGATGAGGACCCGGCAATGAAGAAGATAAACAAAGACGCCATGACCAAGTTTAGCGACGCGTTGGTCGCCTGGAAAAATCGAGTGAAAGCAAAGATCATCGACAAGAAGGAACCCTACTCCGAGATTGTAAAGGATAATACGACAATCACAGAAGAGCAGTTTCAAATATTCAAGGAGGCTTGCAAGGCTGAAGCTGACAAAAAAAGTCTAAGTACATGAAGGGGCTTCAAGAGAGGAACATTGGGAGCCACCACCTCGGAAGCCGTGGTTACGGTGGAAAGAGGTCCAAATGGGCCAAGGAGGACGCGGAAGCCTAGATCTTCTCGCATATTTGCATTGTTGTTTAGATGGATGACGATTTATTTGCAAGTAATCGAGACTTGTATCGCTATTTTCGAGATGATGACGAGAGACCACTTTGTGTTGGATGATGATTATGATGATGACATGATTTGATGAGACTAATTGTATGTATATGCTATGATTACATTTGTATGTGTATGATATGCTAAAGATTATTGTATAAAGCCTATTCAAATACAAAACAAATATGCGCGGAAAAAAACTAATAAAACTAGTAGTAGCGAGGGAGGGAAATTTAGTAGTAGCGCTGCCTTACCAGTAGCACTTCCCAGTAAACAGCGCTGCAGATAATATCAGCAGTGCCCTTTTCTAAAGATCGCTACAGCTATTCATGTATAGCAGTAGCGTGGTACAACAGGCGCTACTGCTATACGTTAGCTGTAGCGCCGGTCCCCGCGCTACTAATAGGCCCAAAACCCGCGCTGCTACTAGGCTTTTCCCTAGTAGTGTCATAGGCTAGCTTCTAGGGTTTAGCCTCTCCGATCTCGTGGTAGATCAACTCTTTTACTACTCATATTATCAAGAATAATCAAGAAGGACGTAGGGTTTTACCTCCATCAAGAGGGCCCGAACAAGGGTAAAACGTCGTGTCCCCAGCCTCCTGTTACCATCCGCCTTAGACGCACAATTCGGGACCCCCTACCCGAGATCCGCCGGTTTTGACACTGACAACGTGCGAGACACACGAGGCCCGGGTCAGCAAGGTCTAGCAAGAGCTCTAGGACGTCATCAAGAGGTATGAGTGCTTGGAGCGTGATTCTAAGATGCAAGCATCTGAATTTGCGATGGCCCACCAGAGTGCACAAGAGGCTTGAGCCGAGGCCCAGAGCACCCTTCAGGAAATCCAGGCGGCCAAGAAGATCGCGCCGGGTTAGGCTTTCATTATGCAAAGCAAGTCTATGAAGGAAACATTCCTTTTACTTACCCGAATTTGGAGCACTCCAGGGGCGTTTATGGATTTGTCGCATAGCATATTAGATGCTGCTGAGTTCTATCGAGCCAAAGAAGGGAGTTCTACAGAGAAGCTGTTCTGGTCTCAATATATTGGACCAGAACATCCGGTGCCCTTCAGCGACCAGCTGAAACTGCTGGTCGAGCTACACAAGGCGGCTGAGCTAGCCATGATGGACCTGATAGTCCAACTATGGCCTGCCATGCCGATACCCAGCAGCTACTTCGGACTTGTGAAGCGGCTTGTTAGTACCTGCCCATGGCTTGAGGTCATAAAGCGATCGGTCTGTATTGAAGGTGCCCAGATGGCCTTTGCCCGTGTCAAGATGCACTGGGCGAAGATGGATGCCAAGAAGCTGATGACCGAGGGGCCGCCTGAGGGCAAGGAGCACCGCCGTCCCGAGTTATATTTTGATGGTGTCCTGGAGGGATCCCGCCTTGTGGCGAAGCAATGTGCGAAGGATGTTATATTCACATGAAAATATTCATATTATCCTGTCCTATAACATGAATCAATGATGTTGTGTAATATAATGCTTGTTATGTTTTAATTTTTTCCTCCTGTGCGGCCGTGTTGTATGAAATCTGAGGGTTGGCCAGTCATTGGCTTCTGCCCCCATGTAGGTAGTATGGGGGTGTTCGGGGTGGAATCTAAACAATCTTGATCCAATTATATGGTCCTTGAAGGAGTTGTTTAGCGCAACGAACCAGGCAACCAGACTATGCGGCTTGAACGCCCTCACTTAGCCATAGGAGTTTTATAATAAAAACATGGGCGCAACCCCTAGTATCCGAACTAGAGTGCTATAAGCGTCTGATCGGGATGTTCCGATCCTTCGCGTAATGCGGAAGAAATCTCCACCGATTTGTAACCTCCGAACAGCTGACCGGCTCTCGCCGCATCATGACAGTCAGTTTTCGGCTTTCTCTACTGAGGTGCTCCTTTGGATAAACCAAGGCACAATCGCAGTAGTTCTCCCTTTACTACCTTAGCCGATATAGAGAAACGTAAGGTAGCAAGCACAGGAGCCGGGCAACCCAACTATTGACCAAAGACATGATTCAGAGCCAATGCATATAATGCGAAATTCGGGGTGCCGAACTATGCTTATAAAAAGTGTTGGACTTTTGTTGCCGTAATGTGGGGTGCTATGAAGCCCCTGGCGAACATCAAATGTACCAAAGAGTACGGGTGCTACCTGATAGGGTTATCCACAGGGGAGCTGAAAAAGAGAAAGAAAACAGAAAAGGTAGAAAGGTAAAAAGCTGGGGTCCTAAAGCTCCAGCCGCAAACTGTTCTCATTGTAATTTAATTAGCACGTCAAGGCGCATTGATACATGTAGTATGATAAGCAAGAAGCTATTTGACATGCCAAAAGCAAGGGAGAGCTGCATGTGGGTCCTGAAAAATAGGTAGTGTTGGGGATATTACTACTAGATGTAAACCGGCCAGGAGTAGCCGGATTAGCTTTATGAAGATTAGAATCCCATGAAGATGTAAGAATGATGGCGCTTTATGAAGGCCCAAGGCCCAGAGGCGAGTTAAGGCCTGTAGATGCAAACCGACCTACTTATGTAACTTGCATTGTAAGATAGGAAGTGTAGAGACCGAACCGGACACGTTTATGATCCGGCTTCGGGACTCTGTAAACCGGCGGGCGTCAACCTATGTATATAAAGGGACGACCCGGCAGCGGTTTAGGGACGATAGACAATAATTCGAGAACTAGAGAAAGCGGATTCGCTCCCTGGTCTTCGAAATCCTAGCAATACCAATCACAACTAGACGTAGGCTTTTACCTTCATCGAAGGGGCCGAACTAGTATAAACTCCTGCGTCCCCTTGTCCGGTTTAACCCCTTTAAGCTAACCCGTTGCATTGGCTCCACGACTAAGTCCTTTCATGAGGACATCTGCCACAAACCCACGACAGTTGGCGCCCACCGTGGGGCTACCGCACGATGGTTCCGAGTGCTTAAAGGGCAGCTTTGATGGACTGAAGGGATACGCTGTGGGCCGAATGACAAGGAGTCGTCGCGGCAAGCTCTACATCGACAACACAGGATGGGGCCCCGAAGCCGATTCATTCAAATACGGGTACCGGGTCCCCTTTGGTGGGATTCACGTCTTCATCGGCAAGATTGGCGAACCGGGCCCTGAGCCGGACTCCTGCACCAACATCATCGAGATGCTCAGCATGCAAGCCCTTCCCCGGTTCAGCCCGTGGCGAAGCATGTTTTCGTAGGTGTCATCCATTGAGCAGAATACGAGGATGGACCGGCATCCGATGGAGAAACCGTTGTCTGTTCCGACGACGAGTCTTCTGGAGAGACTGGATCGCTCTATCAGTTGCAGGATGGCAGGATTAGTGGAGGTTCCGAGGGTAATAGTATTCCGGACTCTCCTGATCTGCCAAACCGGGCCGCTATCTTCATGGCCGGTACACAGTCAGCGCCTCACTCATCAGCCGCCGCAGCAATACTCTCCGGTTCAACAACGGCCACGCCAGCGGGGGCAGGAAGATCTGCGCCGCCTCCGGCTCAAGTCCTGTCTGACTTGGTCGACACTTTGGCAACATTGATGGCCGCAGAGGTGAATGCAGCAGCCCGAGATCAGCACAACGCGCAGATTGCAAAGGTGAAAGATCAGATAGCTCAGGCTAAAGTGGACCTAGCGGCAGAGAACGCTAGGATGGCTACAGAATGGGCCGAGTTGGAGGCTCAGGCCTACCGGATTAGGCTGGATCAGAACGCTTTCGAAGAAGTCATGAGAAGAAGATACCGATCGCATATCCCGTCGGGTTATGAGCTACGAAATCTCTTCAATACGCCAGGAGCAGGAACTAGTAACCAGCCAATATTAAACCAGACGGAGGCGCCAGGAACAGGAGCGCTGGTTCATCCGCGCATGATGGACCTGCCTCGTCAGAACAACATTGTGCCACAGTATGTTCCAACACCTACCGGGCATTACTCCAACCCGTTGGACAACATTGTGGTCGCCGCTTCACGATTAGCAGCCCTCCCGACCGACGGCGAATCACTAGTTGCAATTGAGACACGACGGGCCAGAGATCTCCTTCAAACAGCTCTAAATCAGCAGCAAGCATATTCACACAGCCGTGAGAGGATCCATTCCACCCCCGCCCAAGCCAGAGCTACAGCAGGCACATTGTGGATGAACCAGCCGTATCAAGCAGCGCACGACATCGTAATCCGCCGCGAGGGCACGACCCTGTTGGGGATCGTAGCAGAAATTCAAAATTTTCCTATGTGTCACCAAGATCAATCTATGGAGAGACTAGCAACGAGAGAGAAGGGGAGTGCATCTACATACCCTTGTAGATCGCTAAGCGGAAGTGTTCAAGAGAACGGGGTTGATGGAGTCGTACTCGTCGTGATCCAAATCACCGATGATCCTAGCACCGAACGGACGGCACCTCCGCGTTCAACACACGTACGGAGCGGAGACGTCTCCTCCTTCTTGATCCAGCAAGAGGGGAGGATAATTTGATGGAGATCCAGCAGCACGACAGCATGGTGGTGGAAGTAGCGGGATCCCGACAGGGCTTCGCCAAGCACAAGCGTGGGGGAAGAAGTGTCATGGGAGGGAGGCACCAGGGCTTTAGGTGCGGCTGCCCTCCCTCCCCTCCACTATATATAGGGCCTAGGGGGGCACCGGCCCCTTGTAGATCCCATCTAGGGAAGGGGGCGGCAGCCCTAGGGGTGGCTTGGCCTCCAAGCCAAGTGGAGGCGCCCCCACCCCTTAGGGTTTCCAACCCTAGGCACATGGGAGGCCCAAGGGGGGGCGCACCTGCCTACCAAGGGCTGGTTCCCATGCCCCTTCTCCCATGGGGCCCTCCGGGATAGGTGGCCCCACCCGGTGGACCCCCGGGACCCTTCCGGTGGTCCCGGTACAATACCGATGACCCCGAAACTCCCCCGGTGGCCGAAACTGGACTTCCTATATATAAATCTTTACCTCCAGACCATTCCGTAACTACTCGTGACGTCCGGGATCTCATCCAGGACTCCGAACAACTTTCAGGTAACCGCATACTAATATCTCTACAACTCTAGCGTCACCGAACCTTAAGTGTGTAGACCCTACGGGTTTGGGAGACATGTAGACATGAGCGAGACAACTCTCCTGTCAATAACCAACAGCGGGTTCTGGATACCCATGTTGGCTCCCACATGCTCCACGATGATCTCATCGGATGAACCACGATCTCGAGGATTCAATCAATCTCGTATAGAATTCCCTTTGTCTACCGGTAAAGTACTTGCTCGAGATTCGATCGTCGGTATCCCGATACCTTGTTCAATTTCATTACAGGCAAGTCTCTTTACTCGTTCCGTAACACATCATCCCGTGATCAACACCTTGGTCACATTGTGCACATTATGATGATGTCCTACCGAGTGGGCCCAGAGATACCTCTTCATTACACGGAGTGACAAATCCCAGTCTCGATTCGTGCCAACCCAACAGACACTTTCGGAGATACCCGCAGTGCACCTTTATAGCCACCCAGTTACGTTGTGACATTTGGTACACCCAAAGCATTCCTACGGTATCCGGGAGTTGCACAATCTCATGGTCTAAGGAAATGATACTTGACATTAGAAAAGCTTTAGCATACGAACTACACAATCTTGTGCTAGGCTTAGGATTGGGTCTTGTCCATCACATCATTCTCCTAATGATGTGATCCCATTATCAATGACATCCAATGTCCATGGTTAGGAAACCATGACCATCTATTGATCAATGAGCTAGTCAACTAGAGGCTTACTAGGGACATGTTGTGGTCTATGTATTCACACATATATTACGGTTTCCGGTTAATACAATTATAGCATGAACAATAGACAATTATCATGAATAAGGAAATACAATAATAACCATTTTATTATTGCCTCTAGGGTATATTTCCAACAGTCTCCCACTTGCACTAGAGTCAATAATCTAGTTCACATCACTATGTGATTGCAATGAATCCAACACCCATGGGGTTTGTTCATATCTTGCTTGTGAGAGAGGTTTATTAGTCAATGAGTCTGAACCTTTCAGATCCATGTGTGCTTTACAAATCTCTATGTCATCTTGTAGATGCAGCTACCATGCGCTACTTGGAGCTATTCCAAATAATTGTTCTACTATATGAATCCGGTTTGCTACTCAGAGTCATCCGGATTAGTGTCAAAGTTTGCATCGACGTAACCCTTTATGACGAACTCTTTTACCACCTCCATAATCGAGAAAATTCCTTAGTCCACTAGTTACTAAGGATAAGTTCAACCGCTGTCGTGTGATCCATTCCTGGATCACTCTTGTACCCCTTGACTGGCTCATGGCAAGGCACACTTCAGGTGCGGTACACAGCATAACATACTGTAGAGCCTACGTCTAAAGCATAGGGGACGACCTTCATCCTTTCTCTCTCTTCTGCCGTGGTCAGGTCTTGAGTCTTACTCAATATTTACACCATGTAACACAGCTAAGAACTCCTTCTTTGCTGATCTATTTTGAACTCCTTCAAAATCTTGTCACAGTATGTATTCATTCGAAAGTACTATTAAGCGTTTTTGATCTATCGTTATAGATCTGGATGCTCAATGTTCAAGTAGCTTAATCCAGATTTTCCATTGAAAAACACTTTTCAAATAACCCTGCATGCTTTCCAGAAATTCTACATCATTTCTGATCAACAATATGTTAACAACATATACTCATAAAAAATTCTATAGTGCTCCCACTCACTTCTTTGGAAATACAAGTTTCTCATAAACTTTGTATAAACCCAAAATCTTTGATCATCTCATCAAAGTGTACATTCCAACTCCGAGATGCTTACTCCAGTCCTTAGAAGGATTGCTGGAGCTTTGCATACTTGTCAGCATCTTTCAGGATTGACAAAAACCTTCTGGTTGTATCACACACAACCTTTCCTCAAGAAAAATGTCGAGGAAACAATGTTTTTTACATCCTATCTGCAAGATTTCATAAATAATGCAGTTACTGCTAACATAATTCCAACAGACTCTTAGCATCACTACGAGTGAGAAAGTATCATCGTAGTCAACTCCTTGAACTTGTTGGGATACATCTTAACGACAAGTCGAGCTTTCTTAATGGTGACACTTACCATCATTGTCTGTCTTACTTTTAAAATCCATCTGCACCCAACAGCCTTACGACCATCAAGTGGTTCTTTCAAAGTCTATACTTTCTTTTATACACGGATCCTCTCTCGAATTTTATGGCCTCGAGCCATTCTTCGGAATCTGGGCCCACCATCACTTCTCCATAGCTCGTAGGTTCATTGTTGTCTAGCAACATGACTTCCAAGACAGGATTACGTACCACTCTGAAGTAGTATGCATCCTTGTCGACCTATGAGGTTTGGTAGTGACTTGATCCGAAGTTTCATGATCACTATCATAAGCTTCCACTTCAATTGGTGTAGGTGCCACAGGAAGATCTTCCTGTGCCCTGCTACACACTAGTTGAAGTAACGGTTCAATAACCTCATCAAGTCTCCACCATCCTCCCACTCAATTCTTTCGAGAGAAACTTTTCCTCGAGAAAGGACCCGTTTCTAGAAACAATCACTTTTGCTTCCGGATCTGAAATAGAAGGTATACCCAACTATTTTTGGGTATTCTATGAAGATGCATTTATCTGCTTTGGGTTCGAGCTTATCAGCCTGAAACTTTTCACATAAGCATCGCAGCCCCAAACTTTTAAGAAACGACAGCTTAGGTTTCTCTAAACCATAGTTCATACGGTGTCGTCTCTAAAGCCTAACCCATAAACGATAGTGGTAATTCGATAAGAGACATCATGGTATGCACCATATCCAATAGGGTGCAGTTGTGATGTTCGGACACACCATCACACTATGGTGGTCCAGGCGGTATTAGTTGTGAAACAATTTCCACAATGTCTTAATTGTGTGCCGAACTCGTAAATCAGATATTCATCTCTATGATCATATCATAGACATTTTATCATCTTGTCATGACGATCTTCAACTTCACTCTGAAATTACTTACCTTTCAATAATTCATACTTGTGTATCATCAAGTAAATATACTCAGCATCTACTCAAATCATCTGTGAAGTAAGAACATAACGATATCCACTGCGTGCCTCAGCACTCATTGGACTGCACACATCAAAATGTGTTACTTCCAAGAAGTTGCTTTCTTGTTCCATCTTACTGAAAACGAGGCCTTTCAGTCATCTTGCCCATGTGGTATGATTTGCATGTCTCAAGTGATTCAAAATCAAGTGAGTCCAAATGATCCATCTGTATGGAGTTTCTTCATGCATATCTACCAATAGACATGGTTCGCATGTCTCAATCTTTTCAAAAATGAGTGAGTCCAAAGATCCATCAACATGGAGCTTCTTCATGCGTTTTATACCAACATGACTCAAATGGCAGTGCCACAAGTACGTGGTACTATCATTAATATCTTATATCTTTTGGCATGAACATGTGTATCACTATGATCGAGATTCAATAAACCATTTATTTTAGGTGCAAGACCATTGAAGGTATTATTCAAGTAAACAGAGTAACCATTATTCTCCTTAAATGAATAACCGTATGGCGATAAACATAATCCAATCATGTCTATGCTCAACGCAAACGCCAAATAACAATTATCTAGGTTTAACACCAATCTCGATGGTAGAGGGAGCGTGCGATGTTTGATCACATCAACCTTGGAAACACTTCCAATATATCGTCATCTCACCTTTAGCTAGTCTCCATAGCCTATTATTTCGAGTTACTAACACTTAGCAACCAAACCGGTATTTATTACCCTGGTGCTACTAGGAGTACTAGTAAAGTACACAATAATATAATGTATATTCAAAATACTTCTGTCGACCTTGCCAGCCTTCTCATTTACCAAGTATCTAGGGTAGTTTTGCTTCAGTGACCATTCCCCTCATTATAGAAGCACTTAGTCTCGGGTTTGGTTCAACCTTGGGTTTCTTCACTAGAGCAGCAACTGATTTGCCGTCTCATGAAGTATACCTTCTTTCCCTTGCCCTTCTTGAAACTAGTGGTTTAACCATCAACAATTGATGCTCCAACTTGATTTCTACTTTCGCGGTGTCAAACATCGCGAGTTGCTCAAGGATCATCATGTCTATCCCTGATATGTTATAGTTCATCACTAAGCTCTCATAGCTTGGTGGCAGTGACTATGGAGAACTATCACTGTCTCATCTGGAAGATTAACTCCCACTCGATTCAAGCGATTGCAGTACTCAGACAATCTGAGAACATGCTCAACGATTGAGTTTTTCTCCCTTAGTTTACAGGCTTAAGAAACTTGTCAGAGGTCTCATACCTCTTGACATGGGCACTAGTATGAAATTCCAATTTCGGTCTTTGGAACATCTCATATGTTCTGCGATGTTTCAAAAACGTCTTTGGTGCCACAATTCTAAACCGTTAGTATTACGCACTGAACTATCACGTAGTCATCAAAACGTGTATGTTAGATGTTTCCCAACATCTACAGACAACGCTCGAGGTTCAACGCACTGAGCGGTGCATTAAGGACATAGCCCTTCTATGCAGCAATGAGGACAATCCTCAGTTCACGGACCCAGTCCGCATAATTGCTACTGTCAACTCTCAACTAAATTTTCTCTAGGAACATATCTAAAATAGTAGAACCAAAGCATGAGCTACGACATAATTTGCAAAGACCTTTTGACTATGTTCATGATAATTAAGTTCATCTAATCAAATTATTCAATGAACTCCCACTTAGATAGACATCCCTCTAGTCATCTAAGTGATACATGATCCGAGTCAACTAGGCCGTGTCCGATCATCACGTGAGACGGACTAGTCATCATCGGTGAACATCTTCATGTTGATCGTATCCACTATACAACTCATGTTCGACCTTTCGGTCTTCCGTGTTCCGAGGCCATGTCTGTACATGCTAGGCTCGTCAAGTCAACCTAAGTGCATTGCGTGTGTAAATCTGGCTTACACCCGTTGTATTCGAACGTTAGAATCTATCACACCCGATCATCACATGGTGCTTCGAAACAACGAACCTTCGCAATGGTGCACAGTTAGGGGGAACACTTTCTTGAAATTATTGCAAGGGATCATCTTAGTTAAGCTACATGAACACCATCGTCACTGGCATGACACCATGATCTCCATCATCGTGTCTTCATGAAGTTGCCTCGCCAACTATTACTTCTACTACTATGGCTAACGGTTAGCAATAAAGTAAAGTAATTACATGGCATTTTCATTGACACGCAGGTCATAAATAAATTAAGACAACTCCTATGGCTCCTGCCGGTTGTCATACTCATCGACATGCAAGTCGTAATTCCTATTACAAGAACATGATCAATCTCATACATCACATATATCATTCATCACATCCTTTTGGCCATATCACATCACATAGCATACCCTGCAAAAACAAGTTAGACGTCCTCTAATTGTTGTTCCATGTTTTAAGTGGCTGCTATGGGTTTCTAGCAAGAACGTTTCTTACCTACGCAAATCCACAACGGCGATATGCCAATTGCTATTTACCCTTCATAAGGACCCTTTTCATCGAATCCGATCCAACTAAAGTGGGAGAGACACACACCCGGTAGCCACCTTATGCAACTAGTGCATGTCAGTCGGTGGAACCTGTCTCACGTCAGAGTACGTGTAAGGTCGGTCCGGGCCGCTTCATCCCACAATGCCGCTGAATCAAGATAAGACTAGTAAGAGCAAGCAAATTGAACAAATCATCGCCCACAACTACTTTGTGTTCTACTCGTGCATAGAATCTACACATAGACCTAGCTATGATACCACTGTTGGGGATCGTAGCAGAAATTCAAAATTTTCCTACGTGTCACCAAGATCAATCTATGGAGAGACTAGCAACGAGAGAGAAGGGGAGTGCACCTACATACCCTTGTAGATCGCTAAGCAGAAGCGTTCAAGAGAACGGGGTTGATGGAGTCGTACTCGTCGTGATCCAAATCACCGATGATCCTAGCGCCGAACGGACGACACCTCCGCGTTCAACACACGTACGGAGCGGAGATGTCTCCTCCTTCTTGATCCAGCAAGGGGGGAGGAGAAGTTGATGGAGATCCAGCAGCACGACGGCGTGGTGGTGGAAGTAGCGGGATCCCAGCAGGGCTTCACCAAGCACAAGCGGGGAGGAAGAGGTGTCACGGGAGGGAGGGAGGCGCCAGGGCTTCAGGTGCGGCTGCCCTCCCTCCCCTACACTATATATAGGGGCCTAGGGGGGCACCGGCCCCTTGTAGATCCCATCTAGGGAAGCGGGCGGCAGCCCTAGGGGTGGCTTGGCCTCCAAGCCAAGTGGAGGCGCCCCCACCCCTTAGGGTTTCCAACCCTAGGCACGTGGGAGGCCCAAGGGGGGGCGCACCAGCCCACCAGGGGCTGGTTCCCACGCCCCTTCAGCCCATGGGCCCCTCCGGGATAGGTGGCCCCACCCGGTGGACCCCCAGGACCCTTCCGGTGGTCCCGGTACAATACCGATGACCCCGAAACTCTCCCGGTGGCCGAAACTTGACTTCCTATATACAAATCTTTACCTCCGGACCATTCCGGAACTCCTCGTGACGTCCGGGATCTCATCCGAGACTCCGAACAACTTTCGGTTAACCGCATACTAATATCTCTACAACTCTAGCATCACCGAACCTTAAGTGTGTAGACCCTACGGGTTCGGGAGACATGTAGACATGACCGAGACAACTCTCCGGTCAATAACCAACAGCGCGATCTGGATACCCATATTGGTCCCACATGCTCCACGATGATCTCATCAGATCAACCATGATGTCTAGGATTCAATCAATCCCGTATACAATTCCCTTTGTCTACCGGTATAGTACTTGCTCGAGATTCGATCGTCGGTATCCCGATACCTTGTTCAATCTCGTTACCGGCAAGTCTCTTTACTCCTTCCGTAACACATCATCCCGTGATCAACTCCTTGGTCACATTGTGCACATTATGATGATGTCCTTCCGTGTGGGCCCAGAGATACCTCTCCGTTACACTGAGTGACAAATCCTAGTCTCGATTCGTGCCAACCCAACAGACACTTTCGGAGATACCTGCAGTGCACCTTTATAGCCACCCAGTTACATTGTGACGTTTGGAACACCCAAAGCATTCCTACGGTATCCATGAGTTGCACAATCTCATGGTCTAAGGAAATGATACTTGACATTAGAAAAGCTTTAGCATACGAACTACATGATCTTGTGCTAGGCTTAGGATTGGGTCTTGTCCATCACATCATTCTCCTAATGATGTGATCCCATTATCAATGACATCCAATGTCCATGGTCAGGAAACCATGACTGTCTATTGATCAACGAGCTAGTCAACTAGAGGCTTACTAGGGACGTGTTGTGGTCTATGTATTCACACGTGTATTACGGTTTCCGGTTAATACAATTATAGCATGAACAATAGACAATTATCATGAACAAGGAAATACAATAATAACCATTTTATTATTGCCTCTAGGGCATATTTCCAACAGACCCGGCAGGGGGAGGTGCTAATGCATAGGATGTGGTAGACCATGGTCGCGGGCGTCGAGAGGCCAGGTTAGCAGCTCTACACGGAGCCCGTCAACCTACTCCGGTTCACCCTACCGCTTTAGTGGAGCCAGGTGTGGTACTCGGTTCCTTAGGGGTGCCGTGTCTTACCCCCGCTTTGCGTAATGTGAGACTGCCCAAGGATTTCAAAGGGCCTCGTAAGGAACCTAATTATATCGCCGATCTGCAACCAGAGGCATGGGTTGTGAGCTACGAGATGGCAATGGAGATGTTAGATGTGGATGAAGCAGTATGTGCTAAATACTTCACCATGATATTGGAAGGAACAACTCGCACTTGGTTAAAAAGCTTACCAACTAACTCTGTGGGATCATGGGCTGAATTGAAGCACTGGTTTATCCAGAACTTCAAAGATACTTGTAAGCAACCCATGTCAATTGTGGATCTGACCGCTTGTGTCCAAGAGGATGGGGAGTCCACGACCCATTGGGTAAAGCGGGTCTCAGCTATTCTGCATTCATCGGATCGTATCAATGCAGATACCGCAGTGCTAACATTGGAGGGCAATTGCCGTTTTCTGCCGCTCAAACAGAAGTTAGGAAGGCTCAAACGCCACTGCAATGATATGTCAACGCTTATGGCCGCTTTGGTTAAGTACGCCGATTCAGATAATACCAAAGACCCTGAATCAGAGGAGGAAAAACCGGGGAAAGGGAAAAAGAACGCAAAATAATCCAACAGGCCATGGGAACAAGGGTAAACGCGAGGCCGACAATAGTCTGGAGTTTGTGGCTAACACCAATGCTCAGGAGAATGGTCAGCGTCATAAGGGTAAGCAGCCCCAGAGGGACGGAGGTTCAGGCCCCAATTTGGAGCGCCTGTTAAATAAACCATGTCCGAAGCATGGATCAAAGGAAAAGCCAGCATCACATCTTTGGAAGGATTGTTACATCATGCGGGATTTGAAGAATTCCAATATGTTTCAGTACGATAATGGCCCGCCCGGCGGTTCAGGAGGTGGTTTCCACGGGCCGGGTTACGGAGGCGGCAGCTCCGGTTCAGGATTTCAGGGCAATCAAACTGGACATAGTAATCAAGGGAACCATGGTAACCAAGGAGGTTACAACCATCAGGGGAACCAGCAACAGCAGCAGTCGGGTTATCAGAGCAATCCTAAGCAGCTAAATAGTGGGCAATATCATGTCTTCACCACTAGCTTGTGTAAGCGTGATCAGAAGCTTCACAAGAGGGCAATAAACTCTGTTGAACCGACAGTGCCTCAGTATTTGCGCTGGTCTGAGCAACCCATTTTGTGGAGTAGAGAGGATCACCCACCCCGGGTTGACAGTCCGGGTCACTTGGCCCTAGTGGTGGCCCCTCAAGTTGGGGGATATAAGTTCACTAAGGTACTCATGGATTGGGGAAGTAGTATCAACAGTCTATATTATGATACCTTCCATCGTATGGGGTTGACAGATAAGAGTCTTAAACCATCAAAACACTGTTTTCCACGGTGTGGTGCCTGGCAAGTCTGCATATCTAGTGGGCAAGATAGCCTTGGAGGTGGCTTTCGGAGATGACTATGATTCAAGATCAGAAACATTGACTTTTGAGGTGGTCAAAATCAAAAGTCCGTATCACGCTTTGTTTGGGCGATCGGCTTATGCTAAGTTCATGGCGAGGCTGTGTTATGTTTATCTACAGCTTAAAATGCCAGGTCATAAGGGGACCATCACAGTACATGGGAGCAGGAAGATCGCTTTGGAATGTGAGGAAGGTGATGCGGTTTATGCTAAGTCGGTTTGTGCCACGAAGGAGCTGAAGTTTTATAAAGACCAAGTTGATCCGGCAGATATGACTTCTTTGAAAAAGCCAACTACGAAACACGATCCGGCGTTGAAGTTTAAATCGGCCACACATACTAAGATGGTTGATTTTGTTCCTGGCGATTCATCCAAACAGTTCAGTACCAGCGCTAACCTGGATCCCAAATAGGAAAGCGCGCTCATCGAGTTCATCCATGAGAACCGGGACATCTTTGCATGGAAACCTTCTGACATGCCAGGTGTATCGAGGGAACTCGCTGAGCACTCACTTAACGTTGATCCTAAATTTAAACCGGTCCGACAGTTTCTCCGCCGCTTCAATGAAGAAAGGCGCAAGGCTATTGGTGAAGAGGTAGCTCAGTTGCTGGCCGCAGGGTTTATCGTGGAAGTCTTTCACCTAGAGTGGTTGGCTAATTCGGTGTTGGTTCTTAAGAAAAACGGCACTTGGCGTATGTGTGTAGATTACACAGATTTGAAGAAGGCTTGCCCTGCAGACCCCTTTGCCCTCCCTCACATTGACCAGATTATTGATGCTACGGCAGGTTGTGACCATTTGTGTTTTCTGGATGCTTATTCTGGTTATCATCACATCAAAATGGCAGTTAAGGACCAGGAGAAGACAACTTTCATCACTCCCTTTGGATCCTTCTGCTATGCCTCCATGCCCTTTGGGCTTAAGAGTGCTCAGTCGACTTATCAACGATGTGTTCAGAATTTTCTTCATAAGCAGATTGGGCGCAATGTTCATGCATATGTGGATGATATTGTGATAAAGTCCAAGAAGGAGGAAACATTGATAGATGATTTGAGAGAAACCTTTGACAACCTCCGGGTTTACAAGATGATGCTCAATCCGGAAAAGTGTGTCTTTGGTGTTCCGACAGGCAAACACTTCGGTTTTCTGGTATCAAATAGAGGCATTGAGGCTAATCCGGAAAAAATCTCAGCAATTACATCTTTGTCTAAACCGGCGTGTATCAATGATGTTCAACGTTTGGTCGGCCGGATTGCGGCTTTGAGCCGGTTTATCAGTCGTCTTGGGGAGAAGGCTATCCCTTTATATTAGATGCTCAAGAAAACATATGATTTTGTCTGGAGCGAGGCGCCTATGCTTGCAGCCCCGATCCATAAAGAGCCGTTGTTGCTATATGTGGCTGCTAATGCCCGAGCTATTCGTGTGGCTATTGTGGTGGAACGCAAGGAAGCTGGCGAGGAATATCCGGTTCAACGGCCGGTTTATTATATCAGTGAAGTGCTCATTGAGTCAAAGCAGAGGTATCCAGATTGGCAGAAGCTGGTGTATGGAGTGTTTATGGCAAGCCGGAAGCTTAAACATTATTTTCAGGGTCATCCTATCATAGTGGTCAGTTCAGCCCCTTTGGGAGATATCATTCAAAACAGAGAAGCAACTGGCTGGATTGCCAAATGGGCTATTGAGCTTGGACCTCACGGGCTCAAATACATAACTCGCACAAGAATTAAATCCCAAGCACTAGTGGACTTCATCAATGATTGGATAGAATTGCAGGCACCAGAGGAAAAGCCAGATAACACGTATTGGACTATTCACTTTGATGGATCCAGGCAGTTGGAGGGCTCGGGGGATGGAGTCATACTAACTTCCCCACGAGGTGACAAGTTTTTTTATGTCTTCCGTTTAATGTTCCCTTGTACTAACAATGCAACTGAATATGAGGCCTTGCTCCATGGTCTTCAGATGGCCAAGGAGATGAACTTAAGCCGGGTTAAGTGTTTTGGGGATTCAGATCTGGTGGCCCAACAGGTGTCTGGCACTTGGGATTCTAAAGACCCAGTCATGGCTGCATATCAACGAGAGGTGGACACAGTGGCTGGTCACTTCAAGGATTATCAGGTGGACCATATAGACCGGCGAAAGAATGAAGCGGCGGACGCTTTAAGCCGCCTTGGTTCTTAGCGTAAACCGGTCCCACCAAATGTCTTTCTTGACGTGCTGCATAATCCGCCGGTCAAGGTACCAACAGAGGAGGAGTTGGCTATTCTTGACCCGGAGGCTCAATTGGTGGCAGCTTTGCATTTCATACCGGATTGGACAATCCCATACCTGTCTTACATAAACCGGGGCGAGTTACCAGAGGATGAAACCTCGGCCCGGCAGATACTCTAGTGTTCCAAATCGATGACCATACTCAACGGAGAATTACATCGTTACAGTGTCTCAGGGGCAATTCAACGTTGTGTTTCTCCTCAAGAGGGTTGTGAGATTTTGCAAGAAATCCATGAAGGGGATTGTCGTGGTTTTGTCACGGCAGATGTCCTAGAGAAAGGAATTAGTCATGGAGCCATTGCTACGGGTTAGCTTGAAGGGGTTAAAGCGGACACAAGGACGCAAGAGAGTTTATACTAGTTCGGCCCCTTCAATGAAGGTAAAAGCCTACATCTAGTTGTGATGGAATTGATGGGTGTTTCGATGACTAGGGAGCAAATAAGCTTCGCCTATGTCTTGAGTTGTTGTCTGTCCCTGAACCGCCGCCGGGTCATCCCCTTATATACATGGGTGACGCCCGTCGGTTTACAGAGTCCCGATACCGGCTCATAGATGCGTCCGGTTCGGTCTCCACTATTCCTAACTTATAACACAAGTTACATACCGACGCCGGTTTATAGCTATAGGCCTTAAACCGATTATGGGCCTTTAGCCCTCATCTGCCCTCATGGGCTTTTAACATACTCAACTACTGATGAAGTTAACCCGGCCTGTCATGGCCAGTTTACGCCCAGTAGTAATATCCCCAACATTAGGCCCCAAATTGATTTGAACAGGTTCATGTCAATCCTTAACAAAAATCTTCATCTTCAACATCTTCTTGTATTTTGTTGAACCGCCGTGATGTCATCTTCTCTGCTCGCGGTAGACCGGTGTGACGTCACTGGTTATAAAGAACCTTATCCTGTTAACAAGCCTGCGACAATTAAGGCCGCAACTTCGTTTCCAAACTCGCGGCTCCTTGATTCTCGCGCCTGACATATCCCTTTCTTTATAAATAGGACCGAAGGGTCATTTCCTTTCTCTTTCCCTCCGACCCCTTCTGCTTCATCTTCCTCGCGTCGCCCAGCTTCGGAGCTCCGCCGCCACCGTCGACCTCTGCATCAACCTTGGCCGCTGCATCAACCTGAGCACACCAGAGCATCGCGGCGACCTTCCGCTTCTTCCTCAGCTCCGGTAAATCTTCTTTCCTTTCCCCCGCAGATCTGTTCTAGGGTTTCCTCGTTCGTCGAAGTTCATCGAGACTCTGGCGCTGTTCTTCCTTTGTTTCTTCTTTAGCCCATGAATAAAACTTCAAACCTGATGTATTCCCCGTAATGGCTTATCTTCTGTTACCAAAGCAAACCTTTATGCGCATAAAACACTGATCTGGTCCCTTGTGAATTGCTTTGAGATCAACCTTTTAGGTCTAAATCGTTTTATTTTCCTGTCTTACGGTAGATCCAAAATTTCACTGCGACCTTATGAAATCTGTTTTTACCTTCCTTAGTCATTCTTGCCTTAGATCTGTATCCTCTTTACCACATAGGCGGTTCACCTTTGAAAAAGCAATCTATCATATATCATTAGTCCCCTTGTTGAACCGCCGTGATGCTGTTGCTTCATAAAACTCCGGTTTAGATAGATCTGCTTCCGGTTTAACATTGCACATATCAATGTACCTTGTAGATTTCATCATGGCCAAGGAAGTGTATGAGTGCAATTGGGTCCCTTCTCACGTCACAGAGGATCAACTGGACAATTTAGTCCTGATTGGCGCCTTGGGTAGCAAAGACACCGTCCATTGGAGGGCTCCTGGCAAAGAATGCCCCCCCACACCTCGAGAAGGAGAGGTTGTTGTTTTCGTAGACCACTTAGCCCGGGGTATTACACCGCCCGGTTCTAAATTTTACCGGGATGTTCTAGCTGCTTTCCAACTCCATCCGCAAGACACTGGCCCCAACTCTGTTACAAATATGTGCCACTTCCAAGTGCTCTGTGAGGTGTTCTTTCAAGAGGAGCCCACAGTGGAATTATTCAGAGATCTTTTCCATCTAAACCGCCGTACTGAGTTTACTGATGGCTCTAATACAGAGTTGGGTGGCATGGCGATTCAAAAAAGGAAAGAGGTCACATACCCTCACGCCAAGCTGCACAATCACCCCAAGGAGTGGAATCAGACATGGTTCTACTGCAAAGACACCTCCCCTGCTGGTGAGAATCCCTTGCCTGGCTTTCGTCCGGAGCAGCTCAGCAATACCCATCCTTTTCCTCAAAGATTGACTGCCCAGGAGAGAAGAAAATATGCTCCCCAGCTGTCAAAGCTCAGAGCCTTTATGGCCAACGGTTTAACAGGGGTTGACCTTGCTCGCTGTTGGATATCATGGAGCATACTTCCCCTTAGTCAGTGCTCCGGTTTGATGTGCGAATATACTGATAGTGTGGATGACCCACTACGACATTCAAGACTCCAGCTCTCCGGTGAAGAAATCACAGAGGCTGTGTGTAAGATACTGAATGAACCGAAGCACATCTACGCTAGAACCGGCCTGCTTCCCTTCTGTGCCACCAACAAACCGCCAGCTGTAAGACTTTGATTTTTCTCTTTACTGAATCTTTTATTGATATGTCTGGTCATTGTTTTTAATATCAGTGTCTGCATAATCAGGGCGATGATCCGTTTTGGAGAAAAAAGCTGCCGCAGGAGAAACCAGAGAAAACAGATAAACCGGAAAGAGCAACCCGGCAAAAAACAAAAGCTGTGAAGAAGACTGCCCACCGGAAAAGAACCATTGCATCTTCTTATCCGGCCCCTGATGACGAGGTGGATAATCCGGACTTTGAGGTAGATCTTGACTCACTTGGTTTATTTTTCATGCATCTTATTGATGATGATATTTGTCAAGATGATGCCGAAGCCAGCCATGCGGATGTTGCAGAGGTAATTATTCTCTCTTCCGATTCAGGCAAACCGGAAAGTTAAATTTTCCTTCACAAACCGAACTTTGCCTTCACAAAAAATCCGTCAGGCAAACCGGAATGTTAAATTTTCTCATCCTCTTGCTTATTTGGATCCTAAACTTCTTATGAAGACTCAACAACACGAAGCTCGCCGCACCACCCGGCATAGCGGCTAGGTAGTTACCTCCGCCGGTTTACCGAACAGTCCGGTTCGGAAACTTCATTCCGAGGTCTCTAATTCGCTTGTCAGTGCTTGTCCTAAAGCGGGCTTCTTTCGTCAACCTCTTAATCTGTCTGACTCCGATTATCAGGTTATTTCCCACTCATCTTCTGGCGAGTCATCGGCTACTCAGCTCCCACCGCTCAAAACGGTGCTTGGGTAAGCTATATTTATTGTGATGTTTGCAGTATATTGCCTTATAACATATGATATATTTAATTTTGTTATTATTCTCAGGGCCAAACCTAGGCCGAGCAAGAAGGCTTGCCTGGATAAAGCGGCCAAAGAAGATGTCATTCTTGAGCCAGGCACAACACCCAATCTTGAAGCGGCTATTCCTGAGGATATTCCCAATGATCCACCGCAGCTAGATGATGATCTTACTGCTGAGGAAAGACCTACTGATACCTCAGGTCCTATCCATCAGCCCACAGGTTCCCTCCGGGTTGAAAGCTCCACCGGTCCCGCAAAACCTACTGACAAGCCAACAGCTCCAGTGCAAACCGGCGGTACCAATGATGATGAAGTTGTCATTATTGGCACTGGCCATACTGAGCCAAGCAATCCTGTCGCTTTATCCAAATATTCTGCCAAGGAAGAATTAGTTGCTTTTGGCAAAGGCAAGTGGAATGCTGATCTGACGACTTACGCTGCTCTGAACGCCCAAGATATCCATTTCGGCTATCTGAACCGGTTGTATACCAGCCGTGACTACGAAGCCGGTCTGGTTAACATGATGAAGGATAAATATGAGGTAACTTCCATATGCTCCTTCCTGCTTATATGCTTTCATTCTTGCTGACTCTCCTAGCCCCTAAGGGCCGATTTGAAATATTCTTCCAAACCGGGACTTAATAATATGAATCTTGATGCTTTGAAATTTACTGATGTAGTCCCCAAGGGCCGGTTCAACTTAGCGTAGTTAAACCTGTACTTTAAGTTATTCAAACTGCCGCATCAGAATACATATGATCAAATAGGCATTAGCCCCCAAGTGCCAAGTTGAATACTTGTATTGAGCTTGGGACTTTGTAAACAATTGAAAAGATGAAGATCGAATATGCATTAGCCCCCAAGTGCTAAGCCCATAACTTGTTATGTGGTTGGCACTTGAATCCTTCTACCAATTTGTTGAAACATATATCTGTATGCCTGCAGGCGGAGCTGAAGGCGAAAGAAAACCAAGTCATCGATCTTCAAGAAAACTTGAAAACCCAACAGGCTGAAACCTCCAAAGCAAAAGAGGAATTGGCTAGTGCTTTAAGCGCCATGGAACAACTTAAGGAGAACTTCAAGAAGAAACGGGTGGATTGGGCTACTGAAAAGTCCGCTTTGACCAAACGAGCAGATGATGCCAAGGCTGCATTAAAACCAGTGACAGATGAACTGACCAGCATAAAGCGGCACGTTCATGCCATGACCACTGCTATCTTTGGTAAACCAGCTTGCCTTCTGAATTGGTTCTGCCTTCTTACAGAGTCGCCGGTTTATTAACCCTTTATGGTATTCAGGGACACGCATTGGTCACTTGGGGTCAGATGTGCGGAACAAATTGAAAGCCGCCTATACCTTAGTTGAACAATTGTATACTGGTGCCTAGCGGATCATCTGTACCGCGTCTCATAACAAACCGGCGCCCAGTTTGATTCAAGATACTCTGATGAAACTGTCAGTGCTTCTTGCCCGGGTTGAAGAGCTGAAGAAATCTGCTGCTCGAACCGGTGCAATCAATGCTTTAATCCGGGCAAAAGCCTGGGTGCCGGATTTTGATCCTATTGAAGAAGCTCAGGGTTATCCCAGCTTGAAGGAAAATGGTTCAGAATTTGGTGAAGCGGATTTGTGAGCCATAAACCGGGAGGTACGTCCGCTAGCTTGTCAACTGGCTGAGGAAGCAGATTTGTCTCATTATCAAGCCCAATATGACAGCCAGAACAAGCGAATAGCTGCACCAATCCATGAATCGGAAAACCTGATCCCTCCAATCCGTAAGCATACTTACGCTCCCGATATTGACCCGTCTTCGCTAATCCATGACGAAGCTGTTTTTCAAGCATTAATGGGAATCGACTGGACAACTGCGGATTTCCAGCCACTGGGTAGAGAAACGGAAGCTGAAGCGGCGCAGGATGACCCACAACCATCAGGCCAGGCTGGTGGCCAATCTTAAACCGGAAGCCAGTTTTAAAACTGTCTCTCCTTTGTGAAAAACAATTATGTTATTATGGGCACCATGTTGCCTTGTAATAGGCTAGCTGATACCTTTGCTGTTGATATGCCTTCGTGCATAACTTATTCTTCATGTGGTAATGAACTTTCCAAAATACTTTCTGAAATAAGAAATTCGTTAAGTGCCACCATGGTTGTACCATCAGGCGGAATATGATGTCTGTATATATAAAGTCAAAACATCCAAAACAAAATTTTAAGTATATGATGAATTTTTTTCGATACATAATACCTGCCACCGTTGAGTGTGAAGTTGGCTTGGCCAACCTTGAAGCGGAGTTTTGCAAACCCACACTGTTGGAGGAAACAACGACTCCTGTATATATGTATAATAAAATATGAAATATATCATACCTGTGACATTGAATCACATCATTGGTTTTACCAACTTTTTGTAGTAAGGGTGATAACCCAAATTTTGAGTACTGATAACTCCTTCCATATTGTGCCGGTTTATAATAAAACCGTGCCGGGTTGTGATAAACACCGTGTTACTCCATAAGAGGATGTTAACAACAAGGATCAAACCGGGCAAATAGTCTCCGGGTTGACGTGAACTGTGTTCCATCAATTGATTGGTTAAAAAACTTTGTCGGTTTAAAAACACAATGGAAGGAAAAAAAAACCTTCAAAGAAAAGTATGAAACACAACCGAAACAGATTTATTTAAGCTGATCAAATGGTGTAACCATGGCCAAACACGACCAAGCTCCCGTTAGGTGTAACTATGGTTCTAGTTAGCCAAGTCCCCAAGTGATTCTTGTGGCATTTATGCCGACCAAATGGCGTGGTCATGGTTCGGGTTCGACCAAGCCCCCAAGTGATTCTGTGGCCTTAGGTCGATCAAGAGGCATGACTGGTTCAGACATGACCAAGTCCCCAAGTGATCTGGTGGCTTTCGCCTATCAAGAGGCATGGTATTGGTTCGGACACGACCAATCCTCCAAGTGATATAACACGATACTTTTAGCAATGCGAACTCAAGGGGTAAACCGGAGGCCGCTTTAGAGCAACTCCATGTAACCTCACATGATGTAAAAGAACAGATACCCCGCTTTAGCTGAGGTTCCGGTTTATTATAATATATACATTGTCGTAATATGTACATAAGTATAGCCAATGGCTGAGGTATAGTAAGGCCGAAGATGAGCTATATTCCACGGCCTGTTAGTCTCCTCCTCCGATGTACGTGAGTCCTTATGCTCTCGAATATCAATCAGATAGTACGACCCGTTGGGCAGATTCTTGCTGACCACGAAAGGCCCCTCCCAAGGTGGGGATAGCTTATGCATATCAGTCTGATCTTGGATGAGCCGAAGCACCAAATCTCCTTCCTGAAAGGCTCTGGTTCTAACTCGGCGACTGTGATAATGACGAAGATCCTGCTGGCAAATCACCGATCGGGCTGCTGCGATATCACGCTCTTCATCCAACCGGTCCAAAGCATCTTGCCGTGCTGTTTCGTTGTCCACTTCAATATAAGCCGTGACACGAGGTGAATCATGACGGATATCACTGGGGAGAACCGCCTCCGCTCCATAAACCATGAAGAACGGTGTGTATCCTGTTGATCTGTTGGGTGTTGTATTGATGCTCCATAACACAGATGGTAATTCTTCTACCCAACAACCCGACGTTCTCTGCAAAGGAACCATGAGCGGGGCTTGATGCCTCTCAAGATTTCTTGATTAGCTCTTTCTGCTTGACCATTGGACTGTGGATGTGCCACTGATGAAATGTCGAGCCGGATGTGCTCCCGTTCGCAGAACTCCTTCATAGCACCTTTGGACAAATTGGTACCATTATCTGTGATAATACTGTGCGGAAAGCCAAACCGGAAAATCACCTTTTTGATGAACTGAACCGCCGTGGCCGCATCACACTTGCTAACAGGTTCTGCCTCCACCCACTTTGTAAACTTGTCAACTGCCACCAGGAGGTGGGTCTTCTTATCTTTGGACCTTTTGAAAGGCCCAACCATATCCAGCCCCCAAGTCGCAAACGGCCAAGTAATTGGAATCATCCTCAATTCTTGAGCCGGTACATGAGCACGTCTTGAAAACCTTTGGCAACCATCACATCGTCTGACCAGATCCTTCACATCAGCATGAGCAGTTAACCAATAGAAACCATGGCGAAATGCTTTAGCCACCAGAGACTTTGAAACGGCATGGTGAACACAATCTCCTTCGTGGATCTCACGCAAAATTTCACGGTCTTCTTCAGGAGACACGCAACATTGAAAAGCTCCTGATACATTGCAATGATGGAACTCACCGTTGATGACAGCCATGGACTTGGATCGCCGGATTATCTGCCGGGCCAGAATCTCATCTTCTGGCAACTCGCCCCGGTTCTTGTACGCCAGGTAAGGAAGCGTCCAATCCGGAATAACATGAAGAACTGCCACCAATTGAGCCTCCGGATCAGGAATGGCCAAATCCTCTTCACCAGGGATCTTCACCGACGGGTTGTGCAGCACATCCAGAAAAACATTGGGTGGGACCGGTTTGCGCTAAGAGCCCAGCCGGCTTAAAGCGTCCGCCGCTTCATTTTTCCGCCGGTCCACGTGGTCCACCTGATAGCCTCTGAAATAACCTGCAACAATATCCACCTCACGACGATATGCTGCCATGAGTGGGTCCTTGGAGTCCCAAGTGCCAGACACTTGCTGAGCCACAAGGTCCGAATCACCGAAGCACTTAACTCGACTTAGATTCATCTCCTTAGCCATCCGAAGACCATGGAGCAAGGCTTCATACTCCGCTGCATTGTTAGTACAAGGGAACATTAAACAGAGAACATAACAAAACTTATCACCTCGTGGGGAAGTTAATACGACTCCAGCCCCCGAGCCTTCCAACTGCCTGGATCCGTCAAAATGGATGGTCCAATACGTATGATCCGGCTTTTCTTCGGGTGCTTGCATTTCCGTCCAATCATTGATGAAATCAACAAGTGCTTGAGACTTAACCACTGTCCGAGGCAGATATTTCAAACCATACGGCTCCAGCTCTATAGCCCACTTTGCAATCCGGCCAGTTGCTTCCCGGTTCTGGATGATATCTCCCAAAGGAGCAGAACTGACCATCGTAATTGGGTGCCCTTGGAAGTATTGCTTAAGCTTCGGGCTTGCCATAAAAACTCCATACACCAGCTTCTGCCAATGCGGATACCTTTGCTTGGACTCAGTGAGTACCTCGCTCATATAATAGACCGGACGTTGAACCGGATGCTCCTTACCTGCCTCCTTTCGTTGCACAACAATAGCCATGCTGACCGCACAAGCATTAGCAGCAACATATAGCAGTAACGGCTCCTTGTCAATGGGAGCGGCGAGCATAGGCGGATTGGCCAATTGCCGCTTTAAGTCCTCAAATGCTTCATCAGCAGCAGAACTCCAGACGAACTGATCCGTCTTCTTCAACATCTGATACAAAGGGATCGCCTTCTCACCAAGGCGGCTGATAAACCGGCTTAACCACGATAACTTGCCCGCCGATTTAACCCGCGGCTGATACAAAGGGATCGCCTTCATCAGCCAGGCGTTGAACATCATTGATACACTTCGGTTTAGCCAGGGAGCTGATGGATGTGATCTTCTCCAGATTAGCCTCAATTCCCCTGTTGGACACCAGAAAACCCAATAACTTGCCCGCCGGTACACCAAAGACACACTTGTCCGGATTAAGCATCATCTTGTACGTCCTTAGGTTATCAAAGGTTTCCTTCAAATCATCAACCAGAGTCTCCTTCTCCCTGGATTTAACCACGATATCATCCACGTAAGAATGTACATTACGGCCAATCTGCTTGTAAAGACAATTTTGTACACACCGTTGATAAGTTGCCTGGGCACTTTTGAGCCCAAATTGCATAGACACATAGCAGAAGGCTCCAAAGGGAGTTATGAATGACGTCTTCTCCTGGTCCTTAACTGCCATTTTGATCTGATGATAGCCAGAATATGCATCCAAAAAACTTAAACGCTCACAACCCGCCGTAGCATCAATGATTTGATCAATATGGGGGAGGGCAAAAGGATCTGCTGGACAAGCCTTATTAAGATCTGTGTAATCCACACACATACGCTAGGTGCCGTTTTTCTTAAGGACTAGCACCAGATTGGCAAGCCACTCAGGGTGAAAAACTTCAACAATAAAACCAGCTGCGAAGAGCCTGGCTACCTCTTCTCCAATTGCCTTGCGTCTTTCTTCATTAAACCGGCAAAGGAACTGTTTCACCGGTTTGTATTTAGGATCCACATTAAGTGTGTGCTCAGCAAGTTGCCTCGGTACACCTGGCATGTCAGAGGGCTTCCATGCAAAAATGTCCCGATTCTCACGGATGAACTCGATGAGCGCGCTTTCCTATTTTGGATCCAAGTTGGCACTAATGCTGAACTGCTTGGACGAATCGCCAGGTACAAAGTCAACAAGCTTAGTTTCTGCTGCCGATTTGAACTTCAGGGCCGGATCATGCTCTGTAGTTGGCTTCTTCAACGGAGTCATGTCCGTCGGATCAACATTGTCTTTATAGTACTTCAACTCCTTGGTGTCACAAACCGACTCTGCATAAGCCGCATCTCCTTCCTCGCATTCCAAAGTGATTTTGCGGCTTCCGTGAACCATTATTGTCCCCTTGTGACCCGGCATCTTGAGCTGCAAATACGCATAATAGGGCCGAGCCATAAACTTGGCGTATGCCGGACGCCCAAACAGGGCATGATATGGACTTTGGATTTTCACCACTTCAAACGTTAATGTCTCCGACCTGGAATCATGATCATCCCCAAAGGCCACTTCAAGAGCTATCTTACCAACGGGATATGCTGATCTGCGAGGCACTACACCGTGGAATACTGTATTGGACGGTTTGAGATTCTTATCTGTTAGTCCCATACGATGGAAGGTCTCATAGTATAGGATGTTAATGCTGCTCCCTCCATCCATGAGCACCTTGGTGAACTTATAACCTCCCACCCGAGGCGCCACCACCAGAGCCAACTGACCCGGATTATCGACCTAGAGTGGGTGATCCTCTCTGCTCCATATGATTGGCTGTTCAGACAAACTTAAATAACGGGGTGTGGCCGGTTCAACAGAGTTGACTGCCCGCCTCTGAACCTTCCGGTCTCACTTGTCCAAGCTAGTGGTAAAGACATGGTACTGCCCACTACTCAACTGCTTTGGGTTGCTTTGGTAACCTGACTGTTGCTGCTGTTGGTTGTAACCAGCCTGGTTGTTCTGACTATTTTGACCATTATGTCCGCCCGGATTACCATTAAATCCTGAACCGGGACTTCCTCCACTGTAACCCGGCCCGGACCCTGAGCCACCACTAGATCCATGATCATACCGGAAATTATTAGAATTCTTGAACTCCTGCATAATAAGCAATCCTTCCAAAGGTGGTTTGCTGGCTCCTCCTTCGTCCCGTGTCTTGGACAGGGCTGGCTTAGCAGATAGTTCAGGCAGTTTGGATTGGGGTTGGGTGCTCCACTACGATTTTTCGGCCTACCCTTGCACCACTGGCCATTGTCCTGTACGTTGGTATTAGCCACAAAATCCATGTTGCCATCCACTTTACGCTTGCCTCCTCCGCCATTGCCTACCCAGTGATGTTGCTGACCTTTGGAGTTGCTGTTCTTCTTCCCCTTCCCTGTCTTGTCATCATCAGATTCAGGATCCTTGGTACTATCAGAATCAGCATATTTTACCAAAGCAGCCATGAGGGTCCCCATGTCGGTGCAATGACGCTTCATCCGTCCCAATTTCAACTTCAGGGGCCAAAACCGCCAGTTGCCTTCTAGGGTTAATACTGCGGTGTCAGCGTTGATGCGGTCTGAGGAGTGCAACACTTGTGAAACCCGGCGCACCCAATGATTCGTTGACTCTCCTTCCTCCTGGATCCATGCAACTAAGTCCACTATCGACATAGGCTGTTTACAGGTATCCTTGAAATTGTTGATAAACCGGGCTCGTAATTGGGCCCATGAACTGATAGAATTAGCGGGCAAGCTTTTTAACCAAGTACGGGCCGTTCCTTCAAGCATCATGGTGAAGTATTTCGCACACGCCGTGTCATCCACATCAAGCATCTCCATGGCCATCTCATAGCTCTCTACCCATGTCTCTGGTGGTTGATCCGCCGTATAATTTGGTACCTTGCGTGGGCCTTTGAAATCCTTGGGCAGGCGCATGTTGCGTAAAGCAGGGACGAGGCAAGGCACCCCCAAAGAACTAGAAGTAACACCAGGTTCGATCAAAATGGTTGGACGAACCAGCGTGACCTGCCGAGCCTGATGCTGTGCGGCTAACTCGGCCTCCCTGCGTGCTCGGGCCCGGTTCACCACTTCCTGAGCGTCATCAGCACCACCTGTCAGGTTGTTACCACGGGGTGCTCCACGTTGTTCATTACTCGACACTGCTGGTTCATCCATATGTCTGCTATAACTCCAGCTTGGACGGGGGGGTCGAGTGGATTCGGTCGTGGCTGTACGAGTACGCTTCCTGTTGGGCCAAAGCTGTCCTCAGAAGTTCCTTGACCCATCGCGTCTCTACTGCCTGCGGCGAGTCACCTTCAACCGGAATGGCCTCCAGACGTGCAGCGGCGGCAACAAGATTGTCCATTGGGTTGGAGTAGTGACCCGGAGGTGTTAAAGCATCCTGAGGTATAACGGTGTTTTGACAAGGCGGGTCCATCTGACGGGGCTGAACTGGTGCACCGATCCCAGGGGCTTCTTCCCGGTTCCCCTCCAGCAGATTGCTGGCTCTTGGTCCTGGAGTGTTGAAAAGGTCTCTGGCCTCGAAAACCGGAGGTAAGCGGGACCGGTGCTTCCTCCTCATGACTTCATGCGACGCGCTCTGGTCCAACATAAGCCTGTAGGCCTGTGCGTCTAAAGCGGCCCGCTCTGCGGCCATCCTGGTGTCCTCAGCCACCAGATCTGTTTTAGCCTGGGTGATTTGCTCCTTTACCTTTGCAATCTCCGTGTTGTGAGCGTCTTAGTCTGGCGGATTAACTTCTGCCATCAGCACAGCCAACGCATCAAATAGTTCTGATAGAACCTGAGCCGACGGGCGCACAGGGCCTCCTGCCTCGGCAGCCGTTGCCGCTGCTGAACCGGAGATCGTTGCCACGGCTGTCAAAGAGTGAAACACTGCTTGTGTTCCGGTCATGAATATTCCAACCCGGTTAGGCAGATCAGAGGGGTTCGGAATACTGTCACCATCGGAACAGCTCTCAATCCGGCCATCTTGTAGCTGATAAAGAGATTCGGTTTCTCCGGTCGAAGATTCATCACTGGAACGAACGGTAGTCGCCCCGCGAAGCTCCGATCCATCCTCATAACTCCCTCAATGGATCATTCCCACGAAGGCACGCTTCATGGCCGGTTTAACCCAGGCGGATCGCGCATGCTGAGCCGTCTCGACGAGGTCGGTGCAGATGTCCGGCTCAAGGCCCAGTTCACCAATCTTGCCGATGAAAATGTGAATGCTACCAAAGGGGACCCGGTACCCGTACTCAATTGAGCCGGCCTCGGGGCCCCAGCCTGCGTCGTCGATGTAGAGTTTGCCGCGACGACTCTTAGTCATCCGGCCTACAGCATAGCCCTCGAGTCCTTCAAAGCGGCCCTCCAAGAACCGGAAACCATCGTGCGGTAGCCCCACGGTGGGCGCCAACTGTCGTGGTTTTGTCACGACAGATGTCCTAGAGAAAGGACTTAGTCGTGGAGCCATCGCTACGAGTTAGCTTGAAGGGGTTAAAGCGGACACAAGGACGCAAGAGAGTTTATACTAGTTCGGCCCCTTCAATGAAGGTAAAAGCCTACATCTAGTTGTGATGGAATTGATGGGTGTCTCGATGACTAGGGAGAAAATAAGCTTCGCCTATGTCTCAAGTTGTTGTCTGTCCCTGAATCGCCACCGGGTCGTTCCCTTATATACATAGGTGACGCCCGTCGGTTTACAGAGCCCCGATGCCGGCTCATAGATGTGTCCGGTTCGGTCTCCACTATTCCTAACTTATAACACAAGTTACATACCGACGCCGGTTTATAGCTATAGGCCTTAAACCGATTATGGGCCTTTAGCCCTCATCTACCCTCATGGGCTTTTAACATACTAAACTACTGATGAAGTTAACCCGGCCTGTCCTGGCCGGTTTACGCCCAGTAGTAATATCCTCAACAGGGATTGTGGTCACCATTCCGGTTCAAAGTCCTTGGTGGCTAAAGCTTTTCGCCACGGTTTCTATTGGTTAACAGCTCATGCTGATGCTGAGGATTTGGTCAAACAATGTGACGGTTGTCAAAAATTTGCACGCCATGCTCATATTCCAGCTCAGGAGTTGAGGATGATTCCAATAACATGGCCGTTTGCGACTTGGGGGCTTGATATGGTTGGCCCCTTTAAGCGCTCCAAGGACAAAAAGACCCACTTGTTAGTGGCAGGGGACAAGTCCACCAAATAGGTGGAAGCAGAGCCAGTCAGTAAGTGTGATGCGGCCACGACGGTTCAGTTCATCAAAATGGTGATATTCTGGTTTGGCTTTCCACACAGTATTATAATGGATAATGGTACTAACCTGTCAAAGGGAGAGATGGAGGAATTTTGCCAACGTGAGCACATCCGGCTTGATATAGCATCAGTGGCTGACCCCCAATCCAATGGACAAGCGGAGAGGGCAAATCAAGAAATTTTGCGAGGTATTAAACCCCGGCTTATGGTTCCTTTGAAGCGGACACCGGGTTGTTGGGTGGAGGAATTACCTTCTGTGTTATGGAGCATCAACACCACACCTAACAGATCTACGGATTACACACCTTTCTTCATGGTTTATGGAGCGGAGGAGGTTCTTCCTAGTGACATCTGTCACGACTCGCCCCGTGTGACGGCTTATGTTGTAGCTGACAATGAGAAGGCACGTCAGGATTCTCTGGACCTGTTAGATGAGGAGCGTGATCTTGCAGCAGCACGTTCGGCGATTTACCAACAAGATCTCCGACGTTATCACAGCCGCTGGGTTAAGACCAGAACATTTCAAGAAGGTGATCTGGTGCTCTGGCTCAGCCAGGATCAGACTAATATGCACAAGTTATCCCCACCTTGGGAAGGACATTTTGTGGTCAGCAAGAATCTGCACAACAGGTCATACTACCTCTGAGGGAGTCCTGGATTAGGGGGTCTCCGGACAGCCGGACTCTATCCTTCGGCCGGACTATTGGACTATGAAGATACTAAATTGAAGACTTCGCCTCGTGTCCGGATGGGACTCTACTTGGCGTGGAAGGCAAGCTAGGCAATACGAATATGGATATCTCCTCCTTTGTAACCGACCTTGTGTAACCCTAACCCTCTCCAGTGTCTATATAAACCGAAGAGTTTTAGTCCGTAGGAATACAATCACAACATACAATCATACCATAGGCTAGCTTCTAGGGTTTAGCCTCTCTGATCTCGTGGTAGATCTACTCTTGTACTACCCGTATGATCAATATTAATCAAGCAGGACGTAGGGTTTTACCTCCATCAAGAGGGCCCGAACCTGGGTCAAACATCGTGTCCCCTGCCTC
Organism: Triticum aestivum; assembly: GCF_018294505.1. Taxonomy (NCBI): domain Eukaryota; kingdom Viridiplantae; phylum Streptophyta; class Magnoliopsida; order Poales; family Poaceae; genus Triticum; species Triticum aestivum. Next base: position 61,142,603 of record NC_057806.1, read on the forward strand.
CTGTTACCATCCGGCCTAGACGCACAGTTCGGGACCCCCTACCCGAGATCCGCCGGTTTTGACACCGACATTGGTGCTTTCATTGAGAGTTCCTCTGTGTCGTCGGCGTTAGGCCTGATGGCTCCTACTATCATCAATAGCGATGCGGTCCAGGGTGAGACTTTTCTCCCAGACAGATCTTCGTATTCGGCGGCTTTGCACTGCGGGCTAATTCGCTTGGCCATCTGGAGCAGATTGAAAGCTACGCCCCTGGTCGTCAGGTCAAATTTGGAAGTTTGAACTACACGGCCGACATCCGCAAAGACTTGATCTTCGACGGATTCGAGCCACAGCCGGGCGCGCCGCACTATCGCGATGGGTATGACCTAGCTCTGTCGCGGAACAGTACCCCAGAAGCCGCGCCCACATCAGCTCCGACCCTTAGCTCGGAGCCAACTGCGCCAATCGAGGACGGGTGGTTACACACCGCCTCAGGGGCTGCAGTCTCAACGGCGGTAGAGCCGAACACCAGCATAACCCTCTGCGCAGCCCGTGATTCCAAGGTGCCGGACTCTTTTTCTGACTCCGAACCGCCCGCGCCCTTGCCAATCGAATCCGATTGGGCACCGATCATGGAATTCACCGCCGCAGATATCTTTCAGCACTCGCCCTTCGGCGACATTCTGAATTCACTAATGTCTCTCTCTTTGTCAGGAGAGCCTTGACCGGACTATGGCCAACAGGATTGGGATGCGGACGACGAAGAAATTCGACACCCACCCACCACCCACTTCGTAGCCACTGTCGATGATTTAACCAACATGCTCGACTTCGACTCCGAAGACATCGACGGTATGGACGACGATGTAGGAGACGAACATGAACCAGCGCCTATAGGGCACTGGAAAGCCACCTCGTCATATGACAATTAGATCCCCCCTCTGAAGACGAGGCAAGCCTCGGCGGCGATGAATTCGCCATCCCAGAGGATCCCGTCGAACAAGAGCGCTTCAAGCGCCGGCTTATGGCCACAGCAAATAGCCTGAAGGAAAAGCAGCAGCAGCTTCAAACTGATCAAGGTCTGCTAGCTGACAGATGGACTGAAGTCCTCGCGGCCGAGGAATATAAACTCGAGCGCCCCTCCAAGAATTACCCAAAGTGCAGGTTACTACCCCGACTGGAGGAAGAAGCGTATGATACGGCTAATCGGCCACCTCGTGGCCGCGATAGAGAGGCATTCCAGCCAAAAGCTCAGCCTCCACCCCGACGCCATTCAAATAAAAAGGCATGGGGAGATACGCCAGACCTGCGAGACATATTGGAGGACAAAGCAAAGCATGCAAGATCGATCTACGGATCACGACGGTGCACCACTTTGCGAGACGATAAACGTCATGCCGGATACAGTAAAAGCAAATCCGGCCGGGCCGAACATAGCGGGCAAGACCCATTCGAGCTGCGTCGCGATATAGCCCAATACAGAGGCGCCGCACACCCCTTATGCTTCACAGACGAAGTAATGGAACATCAATTCCCAGAAGGTTTCAAACCTGTAAATATTGAATCATACGACGGCACAACAGATCCCGCAGTATGGATTGAGGACTTCCTCCTCCACATCCACATGGCCCGCGGCGATGACTTACACGCCATCAAATACCTCCCACTAAAGCTCAAAGGACCAGTGCGGCATTGGCTTAACAGCTTGCCAGCAGAGTCCATTAGCTGTTGGGAAGATCTGGAAGCCGCATTCCTCGACAACTTTCAAGGCACCTATGTGCGACCACTAGACGCCGATGACTTGAGCCACATAATTCAGCAGCCAGAAGAGTCGGCCAGGCAATTCTGGACCCGGTTTCTTACAAAGAAAAATCAAATCGTCGACTGTCCGGATGTGGAGGCCTTAGCGGCTTTCAAACACAACATCTGAGACGAGTGGCTAGCCCGGCACCTTGGTCAGGAAAAGCCAAAATCTATGGCAGCTCTCACGACGCTCATGACCCGCTTTTATGCGGGAGAAGACAGCTGGCTGGCTCGTAGTAATAACATATCAAAGAACCATGGTACCTCAGATACCAAGGACGACAATAGCAGGTCACGTCGCAACAAACATAAGCACCGCATTAACAGCGAAAATACCGAGGATACGGCAGTCAATGCCGGATTCAAAGGCTCTAAACCCGGTCAGCGGAAAAAGCCATTCAAACAAAGTACGCCAGGTCCGTCCAGCTTGGACCGTATACTCGATCGCTCATGTCAAATACACGACACCCTAGACAAGCCAGCCAACCACACCAACAGGGATTGTTGGGTGTTCAAGCAGGCCGGCAAGTTAATTGCCGAAAACAAGGACAAGGGGCCGCATAGCGAGGACGAGGAGGAGCCCCGGCAGCCGCACACTGCAGGACAGAAGAGATTTCCCCCGCAAGTGCGGACGGTGAATATGATATATGCAACCCACATCCCCAAGACGGAGCGGAAGCGGGCGCTCAGGGACGTATATGCGCTGGTGCCAGTCGCCCCAAAATTCAACCCTTGGTCCTCCTGTCCGATCACCTTCGATCGGAGGGACCATCCCACTAGTATCCGTCATGGCAGATTCGCCGCACTGGTCCTAGACCCAATCATTGACGGATTTCACCTCACTTGAGTCCTTATGGATGGCGGCAGCAGCCTGAACCTGCTTTATCAGGACACAGTGAGCAAAATGGGTATAGACCCCTCAAGGATCAAACCCACAAAAACGACCTTTAAGGGCGTCATTCCAGGTGTAGAGGCCCATTGCACAGGCTCAATTACACTGGAAGTGGTCTTCGGATCCCCGGATAACTTCTAAAGCGAAGAGTTAATCTTCGATATAGTCCCGTTCCGCAGTGGTTATCACGCGCTGCTCGGGCGAACCGCATTTGCTAGATTTAATGCGGTACCGCATTATGCATACCTCAAGATCAAGATGCTAGGACCTCATGGAGTTATTACAGTCAATGGAAACACAGAGCGCTCTCTCCGAACAGAGGAGCACACCGCAGCCCTTGTAGCAGAAGCGCAAAACAGCCTTTCAAGGCAATCCACCAGTTCGACATTTCAAAACCCGGACACCTTCAAGCGCGCTCGGAGCAACTGACAAATAGATCGTCTGGCGCAATCTGAGCTCGCGTAGCAATGCGGCCCCCACCCCAGTTCCAGCCAAACGGCGAAACTCGTGCCGCGCGTACATAATTATGCATTAAAAATACCATGGGCACAGGTGGGGAGGGGGGCACAACTATGGCACGCCCCAAGATGCGGCTTAAACCGCACTAGGAGCTTCCCGTTTGTTTATTTTTCTCTTTTTTTTCAGGACCTTAATCACTGGAAACACTGTCCGGCAGCACTATTGCCGAACACATGATGCAGCAACCAAGGAGGCAGACAGCTATGTCATACCACGGAACTCCCAGGTTGATTACAGTAACGAGCGAAATATTCAATTTAATATCATTCCTCAGCTCACCCTTGGAAGGGACATAGTCCTACTCTTTGCTTATCGCACTATCTGTATCACTCTGCTTTAACGCAATTTTTTTAATAAACAATGCATGACATTACGACTATTATTGCATTCTTGTTATATATATATATATGTGTGTGTGTGTGTTCATTAACGACGCCTTACAACCGTACACTTTGGTACGGCCAATACACCAGGGGCTTACGTACCCCACAATATGGTGTCAAAAGTCCGAACACTTTCACAAGTGCGGTCCCTCGAACTTATAGCATTATATGCATCAGCTCCGAATCATGTCTTTGGTCAAATGTTGGGCTTGCCCGGCTCCTATGTTTTGGTACCTTATGTTCCGCTATATCAGCTAAGGTAGCGCTAGGAGAACTACTACGATTGTGCCCCGGTTCTGCCGGGCTTAGCACCTCAGTGGAGAAAGCTAAAACTGACTGTCATGATAAGGCGAGAGACTGGTCGCTGTTCGGCGAGGTTTTTCAAGTCCCTAAAGACTTATGCCGCTTAGGGAGAGGGGCCGGCCCTGTCCGGCTTACAGGCGTGTATCGTTCCTCGAATTCGGCCTTCCAAATACCAGGGGCTTCGCCGAAATTTAAAATTATAGAATTCTATGGCTAAGTGAGAGTGATAAAGCATTATTAGTCCGGTTGCCTTGTTCGTTGTGCTGAGCACCTCCCTCGAAGGACCCAAATATGGGAACAAGAGTGCACAGGTTTATCCCGAACACCCCAGCACTCGTGGCATGGGGGCAGAAGCCGAGGACTAGCCATCTCTTAGATTGGATAAACGGCCAAATAGAAGGTAATATTTTAAATTCACAGAAGCGTTGCATAGCGCATATGAAAAAAGTTTTCATCATACAGGATCACACGAGCAAGTCTCATTCAAATATTACATCTTTTGAACACTCATCCGCGATGAGACGGGCACCCGGCAGAACACCCTCGTAGTACATCTCGGGGTGGCGGTGCTCCTTGCCCTCCGGCGGCCCCTCCTTGATCAGCTTAACGGCGTCTAGCTTGACCCACTGGAATTTCACACTGGCGAAAGCCCGGCATGCACCTTCAATGCAGACAGATCGCTTGACGACCTCCAGCCGCGGGCAGGCATCCACAAGCCGCCTCACCAGGCCGAAGAAGCTGTTCAGAAGGGCGTCGCCAGGCCACAGCCGGACAATAAAGCTCTTCATGGCCCGATCGGCCGCCTTATGTAGCTCGACCATCTGCTTTCGCTGGTCGCTCATTGGCACCGGCTGTTCGGCCTCAGCATACTGAGACCAGAACAGCTTCTCCGTTGGGCTTCCATCCTCGGCCTGGTAAAATTTTGCGGCATCGGACACACTACGGGGCAGATCTGCGAATGCTCCTAGAGAGCTTCGGATTCGGGTAAGTAATTGGTAATTTACTTTTACATGCTTGCTTTGCATATAGAAAGCCTTACCCGCCGCTATCTTCTTCATCGTGTCAATCTCTTGGAGGGCCTTTTGGGCTTCGGCCTTGGCACTTTTTACACTCTCGAGGGCTGCAGCGAGCTCAGACTCCCGCGTCTTTGAGTCAAGCTCCAACGCCTCGTGCTTCGCCACGAGAGCCTGGAGCTCTTGCTGCACCTCGCCCACCCGAGCCTCGTGCTTCTCTCGCTCGGTGCGCTCCTTGGCCACTTTATCTTCGGCCTTGGTTAGCGCTTGCTTCAGGGTCGCCACCTCGGTCGTGGCCCCTGGCAAACATACAATGATCCTGTCATTTTACAATCGCGTCCTTTTTTATAAATACATATCTATAGACGGGGTATTACTTACCCTTGTTCTCCTCGAGCTGCCTCTTGGCAAGGCCGAGCTCTTTCCTGGACCCCTCGAGGTCCTGCTTCAGTACGACGACCTCCACAGTCAGTGCGGCAGATGCCAGCAGCGAAGCCTGCATATGCGTATTGACACACTTATATTAGACTCCTGGGATATTATTTGATCCTCTGTTCGGCTTTTCTTTGTGAACACCGAACAAAGCATCAGGGGCTACTGTCTATGCGGTAATATTTCTACTACATTTTAAAACACTTACCTTGAAGCCTGTTAGAAGGCTAGCACAGGCTTCAGTCAATCCGCTCTTGGCGGACTGAACCTTCTGGATCACCGCATTCATGATAGTGCGGTGCTCCTCTTCGATGGAAGCGCTGCGAAGAGCTTCCAGCAGATTGTTCGGCACCTCTGGATGGGCAGAGGTCACCGGCACAGGCATCTTGCCCCTTTTAGAAGGAGGCCGCCTGCCCGAGCCTGGAACCGCTGGAGGTTCCGGCGCGGTGTTCACTTGAGGGCCAAACTCGGAGCTCTCAGGGGCCCCGCCCCCTCGGCTCCTAGAGTCCGTAAGGTCGCCTTGAGGCGCCTCCGCGTCTGTCTCCCCTTGAACCAGTGCCTCTTGAGACAACACCTCGGCGTCGTCGGCAGGATGAGGGGAGGTGGCGGTCGGGACTGGATCGCTATCCATGCATGTCCGACAAGCCCAAGGAGCCGTCCGACGATACATCGATACTGGCTCGGGGCGGCCTGCATAATTGTGTTCGGCGTTAGGGAAAGCATTGCGACAAAGTAATCATATGGGTTACTCTGGTATCCGAATACTTACGATGTCCCCGGGGGCTTGGCCCTGGGCAACCACTCGTCTTCGCCTTTGTCAGCGGCGGTGGAGCTGTCCGGAAGGAGAATCCTTCCCTTCTTGGACCCTTCAGCCCCCCCAGTTGGGGCGGCCTTCCTTTTCCTATCTCCCATAGTCGGTGGGGGAGCATCTTCTTCTTCTTCCTCGTCTTCAGGGAAAGAGTGCGCCGCAGAGTCATCGGACGGTGAGTCCGACGATGCCTGGCGTCGGGAACTCTTTCGGGTTCCCTTGGCCTTCTTGGTCTTGTCCAGCACCTTATAAGGGGCCAAAGTCAACATCTTCGCCAGAAGAGCGTCTGCGGGGCCTTCGGGCAAAGGAGCCGGACAGTCGATCTGTCCGGCCATCTTCTGCCAGTCCTGTCAAAGGTACGGGAGTTTAGATCCCGCATAGAGTCAATCTATAAAAAAACAAGTGTCCTATGAAAGGTAAAGGAGCTTACCGCACTGGCTTGGCGCTTCGCGCTGAATCCGTGATCCTCAGTAATAGGAGGGGGGACCTCGGCACTTTTGAACAGCACCCTCCAGGCGTCTTCATATGTACATATTTATGACAATGTGTATATTATATAATAAACTGGAGCCTCGAATAAAGCGGGGTCTCTGTTCTTTTTACATCATGTGTGTGCCTACAAGAGTTTGTACTAACAAAGCAAAGTTTTGTTAAACCGGTCTCTGCAGCCGCACGGATACAAAGAAATATCACTAGGGGGCTTGGTTGTTGTCACATCATAGCTACACCTCTTGATCGGTTTAAACACCACAAAGGGATTTCACTAGGGGCTTGGTTGTTATCACACCATAGCTACACCTCTTGATGGGCGTTAAGCCACAAAGGAAATTAGGTGGGGCCAAAGAGAGTGTTGCACAAAGCACAAACTCAAACATGGGCACCCACTGAGAACAGCTCACAAAGTTACTTGGGGGCTCTTTGCGCAAAGCAACACAGAGTTTGAAAGGACCCTTGTAATTGGCTATCAAGCCATGACTTGGAAGCCTGGTGTATTCACCTAAAACCCTGGGTTAGCCTGCCTTCATCAAGTAAGCCACTCCTGTCCAGGTAATCCTGGTATGACCCGCCGAGCGTTTGACAAGTGAATCTTATACAAACCCTGAACTTGTCAAAGTTAAAACGACTATTGGTTAATTGGAGGCCCATCTTAAAAGGCTTTGTTAAATGTTTTAACTCAGAGGCCTGGCAGCCCATGAAAAGCCTCGATTTGGAGCCTGGCAGCTCGTAAAAAGCCTCACACATTTATTTTTCGAGTCCTATTTGCTAAGTTTTTCTCCTTGATTGAGGTTCCTAATGTCTTCTGATAAACTGGTGTCCTTGACGCGGCTTGGCTTTCAACTACTAGTTGTCAGTACATGATCAGTTATAAACCGGCGTTCATTACCCCGGTCTGGCTTTGACTAACAAGTCGCCAGTGTTATAAGGAAAACTCGGTGATTATTATATCCCGGTACGGTTGATTATCATAATCCGGCAAATTAAGGACGGATTTATCATTGCTCCGGATTGGTATTTACACCTTTACCATACAAGCAGTTGGTCAGCGAACGAGGTATGTTGCACATGTTATTTTTTATATACAAACTTTGATTATCCATCCAAGTATTGTCTATTCTTGGGCATCATGACCCGTCCAGTGGTAAACCACTAGGACACTTTCCAAGTTCTTGTATCCAGGAACACAACTCATCATGGGTTATGCGTAAATAGATCACAACATATGGAGCAAGTTTTCACATTATCAAAGCATCACAAAATATGCTCGATGGCATGACAGATAAAGGAGTTTTTGTTATCCTATTACATGAAGCTTCCAAACGGCTCCAATTGAATAGTTGTTTTTAAGCATTGGCACACAATAGCTGGTAAACCGGCTGTCGGTTTAAGACGCTTCGTCTGGACGGTTTGACGGTTGAGGGTCAGTTGGTGCGATCACTTCTTCTTCATCCCTCCCCAGACGCTGGAAATCAACCGTTGACCAATCGATTCCAGTTAAAGCTTGAAACACAGCTTATTCATGGATAAGGCTGGAGGGGTTAATGTCAGGAGCGTAAGTATGCTTACGGATTGGAGGCACAAGTTCCTCGACTTCATGGATTTCGGCAGGCTGTCTCTTCCCTTCAGTGTCATAAGCCGGTTGGAAATGAGACAAGTCTGTGTCCTCTGCCAGTTTGCTGGCTATTGGCCGCATTTCTTTGGTCAGCCTTCGGAGGTCATCACTGTCGAAGTTTGAACCGTCCTCCTTCACACCTGGATATCCTTTAATGATGTCCTCCACTTCAAGATATGGAATTCATGCCTTGGCTCGGATTAGTGTGGTTAATGCTCCTGCTCTTGCAGCTGCCTTCTTCAGTTCGGTAATCCAGGCTAGTAACATGGCCAGCTTCTCAAGAGTTTCCTTTATCAGTGATGGCGCCGGTTTATTGTAAGCCGCAGTGCAAATAGCATGCTAGGACCCAGAGTACAGCTGTTCAATCAAGGTATAAGCCGCTTTAAGCTTCATCCGCATATCTGTGCCCAGATGAGCAATACGAGTGCCTGTCATGGTTTAAAATCAGCACTCTGGTAAATGATAAGGTTTCATGAATTGGACAAACTACATAAGGAGATACTTACCAAAGACAGCGGAATTCATGGTGTTGATTTGCCGTTTCAAACCAGTTAGTTCATCTACAACTGGTTTCAGGGCTGCTTCGGCATCCTCAGCTCTTTTGGTTAAACCGGCCTTCTCGGTTTCCCAGTCAACACGATATTTGTTAAAAGACTCTTTTAGCTTTTCCATTGCTGTCAGGGCTTTGGTCAGTTCCTCCTTCACTTTCACAGCCTTTGCTTGTTGGGACTACACGTTCTCTTGCAAATCGGCGGTTCGGGCATCTCTATTGCTTAGTTCGGCCTGCAACAGTGAAGATATGTCAATAATAGGATATATATTTTCTAAGTACAAAGCGTATAACAAGTTATGCACTTCATACTTGGGGGCTAATGCCTATTTGCTCTGATTCACTACATCTTTTATAAGTCTCCAGAACAATACAAGCATTATCCTTGACACTTGGGGGCTAATGTACATCTGTTCGAAATGGACATATGGATCAAAACCCGGATTACCTTGCAAAGCTAAACCGGCCTTTGGGGGCTACGCTGAGGAAAGCTATATAATTACATTGGTAAAGTATCGGTCTTGGTTTTCACTAAGGACCTGACATTTTGAGGGTCAATAGGAGAGACTTAAAGTGTTACAAAGACCCGGTTTATGATTAACATCATAAAACGGCCCTTGGGGGCTACTTGGGCTAACACGTCAACTTTGGAATCAAGAAGTAAAGGGAGATGAAAATACCTCATAGCGTTCCTTCATTAAGTTTACCAAACCGACTTCATAGTCACGGTTTGAGTGCAGACGGTTTAAGAAACCGGAGTGAAGTTCTTCAGCATTGAGATGGGCATAACTTGATAAGTCAGTATTCCATTTGCCCTTTTCCCTAGCAGCACGCTCTTGTTTGGCACTATGTTGGGCCAAGATTAATTACGGGATGGCCAAGAGTGCTGTGGCACATGCCTGTAATGATAACATCATCTCCTTGGCCTTCGGTGGTTTTTGTGGGTGATGAGAAGTCTCAGTACCTCTCACCGGACTAGCCCGGTTTGGAGCTGCCGGTTCAGTATCAGGCACGGTAGGATCAGCTTCTGGTGGTTCATCAGTATTCTGGTCTTGAAGGGGCGGTTCATCAGAGGTGGCCTCAAGATGAGGACCCTTCGGTTCACGAGTTTGGTCCGGTTCACCTATTTGCTCTTCTTCAAAAACTGACTGGTCTTCTGACGGATTGTTGACCCGAGCTTCCTTGCTGGGTCTGGCTTTGGCTCTGCAAACAAAATTAAAAGAGATTTAGCATCTTATTTAAGATTTGCAACGCATTGGAAGAAAGGGTTTGAAAGCTTACCCAGCCACAATTTTTAGAGGAGGGAGTTGGGTTGCTGTCGACTCGCCAGAGGATGAGGGAGGTGTCAGCTGATAATTTGAATTGGACGGATTAAGAGGTTGTCTGAGATAACCTTCCTTGGGATAAGAATTGTCAGAAGTGGGTGAGACCTCAGACCGGCGCTTCCGAACCAGGGTATCAGGTAAACCGGCTGAAGTAACCTGTTGGCCACTGTGCCGGGTTGTCCGGCGAGCTTCATGCTGCTGTGTCTTCAAAATAAATGTTGGATCCAGGTAAGCAAGAGGATGAGAAAAGCTTACTTTCCGGACTGCTTGACGAGTTTTTTGTGTTGGCATAGAGTCTAAACCGGAGGAAAGGGTAATTACCTCTACATCGTTAGCCTGGTTGCCTTCTACATCCTCCTGATAAAGATCATTGTTAATGAGGTGCATGAAAAGGGAGCCAAGTGAGTCAAGTTCTACCTCAACTTCCGGATCATCTACATCTTCATCAAGCTCCATGCTGATCCGGTCAGCCGTTTTCCACTTTTGAGGTCCGCTTGACAGCTTTGGTTTTGGGACGGGATGGATTTGCCGCTTTATCTGCAGATTTCCGTTTCCAGAAGGGATCATCACCCTGTTCATACACAAACAGAGGAAGGTTCACAAGTTGAACAAATCAAAAGATATCAAAGATAAAAAGGAAGCATTGTGCTTACAGCAGGCGCTTTATTCTGAGTGTAGAAGGGGCTCAAGCCGGTTTGGCGACAGACTGATTCCGGTTCATTCAAAATTTCTTAACGCTTTCAGTGACCTCTTCATCGGTTCCCTGAATGTTGATGTGTCAGGACCCCGATTCCAAGTCACATCGATCTAGCCGGTAACACCTCATATCACTTTGCGGCGTCACGCACGGTATCCCATGGGGGTCGCCTTACCATGGCCCGGGACCGTTTGCGCCTTTTGGCTCACGTATATGATAGTGTCGCTAGCATCCATATGACGGAGAACCCGGGCCGACATGGCTAGTCGTGACCCCAAAGCGGCACAGACCTATGGAGACAGGCACACATGTATCACATCGAGCATGTCGGTCATCAGCGAGTGATTCCGGACTGTACCACTGGGCTAATAGGACTCCGGGGGACCCGGGCTGTAGCAGGCTAGGCAGGACTCCGGAAGTCACCGCGTGACATTTCCCCGAAGGGACAGACATAGGAACAAAGTGAAACACATGCCGGCCAGTCAAGTGTCCTGAACAGTAGTGCTGGGCTAGCAGGACTCCGATGAACTGGGCTGTAGCGGACTACTATGGCTCGAGGAACACTAGACTACATTTCCCCATAAGAAAGGCTGCCAAGGATAAACAACTAGATTGTCGGATCCCATTCATACCAAGCATTTCAATCATACACACAATATGCCCGATATGAGTACATACAACATGGCATCACAACAAAACTCTACAACTCAAGTACTTTATTTAAAAGGCTCCAGGGAGCCATACATAACATGTTCATACAGATAGGGGTCACATGACCCGACACTCAAGTCATACAAATCATACAAGCACATGCGGAAGCAACCGGTCTGAGTATAGACACTAGAAAGAAAGAAGGCTTCTCGAAGCCTGTCTATCTACATAGGGCCCTCCATGGCCAGGATCACCACCTGGGTGGCTAGTCACTCGTTGACGTCAAGGTCTACATAAAACCCATCGGAGGGGGCAGTGTTGTCGTCTGAAAACAATAAATAAGCAAACATGAGTACAAGGTACTCAGCAAGTCTTATATCAGAACCTAATATACATGCTCATTCTCAAGAAGGTGGTGGGGTTATTGCAGCAAGCCAGCTTTGACTCTTGGCTAAGCTATCCTACGGAACTTCACCAGTAAAATAGTTTTCGCACACGAGTCCACTACTCACCAACACAATACTCCACCGTGGATCCTCCCTCTCGTCATCCTACGAGAGGGCCATCCTCGGTACTCACACTTATCTCGAGTCTTTTAGTAGTATCCATTAACTTGTCTATGAACTGTATAGGCAACCAAGTAGTCCTTTACCGTGGACGCGGCTATTCGAATAGTTTTATACCCTGCAGGGGTGTACTTCGTCATACACGCTTTCACCACTTACCGCCATTTACACGACATGTACTCGGCAACCTTCAAGCGGAAGCCCAGCGAGGGTGTCGGCCACGGCCTACCTAAACACTTAAGTCTCTAGTCCAGGTTTATCGCCTATCCAGGTTCCATCCGTAGGGAGTCCGGCCGAGGTTTCCACATACGGCCCCGAACGATGTGAACAGGGTTCCTGTGACACCAAACGGGTGACTCGGTACACCGTGCCACGGTGTTTCTACCGCAACATAGCCCACCCCTAGGGTCAGCACTACGGACGGCCGCCAACACATAACCTACAAACATCAGAAACTATTTGCAGCTCCTGGACCGAGTACTAGGGTGATTAAGAAGTCGAGAGGGTCAATTAAGGATCCTAATGCATGGTAGTAGCTGAATCTCAAATCACACATACAGATCTCAGTTCTTAGGTTCGATCTCAATGAAACAACCCACCATGTACTCCTACATGGCCTCTCATCGATACCTTTACCAAAACATGTTCAACATATCCCTCATATTATCGACATAAGCATTTCACTCTAGCCCATCACCCAGATGAACTAGACCTGACACAACTCTAAGCATAGCGGCATAGCAAGGTAGGAATCACATACATGGCTCAATTAACTCCTACACATGCTAGTGGGTTTCATCTAGTTACTGTGGCAATGACAGGTCATGCAGAGGATAAGGGTTCAACTACCGTAGCACACAGCAGTTTGAATCGCGTTGTCTTAATGCAGTAAACAAGAGCAGAAGCGAGAACATGGGTTTGTATCGGAATGATCAATGGGTTGCTTGCCTGATGGAGTGGTAGTGGGATACTGCCCTTCAGTTGGATACTTGTGAATATCCTCGGAGGCAGAACCTACCACGAAGAACACATCGGAACACAATCAACACATGACAATATGCAACAATATGATGCATGCTATGACATGGCAATATGAATGTGTCTTGGCCTAATGCAAGCTATATCAGAAAGGAATGTGCTTATTTGAATCAAAGATTCAATTATTAGCTTATTAAACATGGCTTTAATAGTGCATTTCCTTATTCTGCTTAAACATCAAGGTAAACTTGTTTTGTCATGCATGAAACCAATACAGATGGATAGATTGAATTTTTCTGATCATTTTTCATATATAAATCTTTGCATTTGGAGCTATGGTTGATTTTCTATGATTTTTAGAAGTTTTGACTATTTTCTGGAATTTCCTGAATAAAAATAAATCCAGAAAATGCATTACTGCGTCAGCATTGCGTCATGCTGACCTCAGCAGGTCAAAGGCGCCAGCCCAGGTCAAACCTGACTGGTGAGCCCCTTCTGTCAGCCTCTCAGCTAATTAACAGGATTAGATTAACACTAATTAGCTGTCAGTGGGGCCTGGGCCCACATGTCAGTGGCTGATTTAATTAAAATTAGTTAAAACTAATCCTAGATTAGTTAGCAGACCGGCCCCACCTGTCATAGACTCAGGGGGGTCTACCTGGGCCCACCCAGGAGTCAAACTGGGTCAAACTCGCCGGCGACTCGACGCCGGCGAGGACCGAGACGGTGGTGCAGCTCGGAAAATGCCCACAGGGCACCGGCGAGGCCGTTCTTGGGCTCGTTGGAGAGCTCTTGCAGTCGCGCATCTAGTGGTGGTGGAGGCCGGGCCTACGGTGGCCGGAGACGACGACGGCGAGCTCCAAAGCGGCGGCCAGAGTTCGGCCATGTGCAGGGTGTGGGCTGCGGCGTGCAAACGCAAAAACTAAGGCGCTAGCGAGGCACTACGCAATGCGGCAAGCATGTTGCATTGCACAGGAGGACCAAATGGTCGCCGGAGCGATGCCGGCGACAATCTCGAGCGGAGACGAGCTTCGGCCATGGTGGAACTATGGCCTAGAGGGTGCAAATGCGTGGGAAAGAAGAGGGGAAAGGCGGCGGAGCTCACAGGGAGGTCGATGAGCAGCTCAGTGGGCTCGGGGGCGACCGGAGCGAGGCAATCGATGAATGGCGTCCGGCAGGTACCGAGGTTGAAGACGGCCCGATGGCAGTGATGTAGGGCCTCTGGCGAAACGTGGCTCGGTGGGGAGGGCGAGGGCGTCGCGGCGGAGCTTCTGGACATGTCAGAGAGGTGAGGGGGTGACGGAGGGCGCGACTACAGCGGTGAGACGGCGACAGGTGCGTCGGCCATGGTGCGGGAGAGGGTGAGGGAGACGAGAGGAGAGTGAGCGAGGATGAGAGGGGGACGTGGGGGTCGCGTGGCATCCCTGGACGTCTCCGGGACGTTGGCAGAAGCAGGAGGTGGCCGGTGTGTGGCCGCGGGCGCCGGCCACGCGCTCCGCGTCCTCCTGGCGTGAGGTGGACGACGACTGGCAAGCCAGTCGGCTGGGCCGAGCCAGGTGGCTGGGCCAGCACAGGTAAGGCCCAGGTGGGCTCCCTCTCTCTCTCTTTTTGATTTGTTTCTGTTTTTTCTATTTAACAGCAACTGTTGGGCTTTAATTAAAATACTAAAACGTTTCTAAAAATCCTGAAAATAATTGTGGGCTCTGTTTAGAATATTTCCAACAGCAAACATTTATTTCCAGAATTATTTGAGCATTTAAATTATTTTATAGCATTTAAATGCCCAAATTCAAATACTTATGATTTAATTCAATGACCTTCTGTTGACCTAGAAAATTGTGCACCAATTTTGCCAGAGGTTCTAACCCAAGACAAAGAGGGTGAACTTTTTAGAAGGGCATTTCAGGTTCATTGAAAATAATTTTAGTAAACCCTAGTTGTTTCTAGGGGAGTGTTGGGGGTTTCTGCCTTCCCCATTTCAAATTTAAGAGAAATTTAAACATGATGCACACTCTAATGCTTGAACTAGCTAGGGTGTGACAACTCACCCCCACTCAAAAGAATCTCGTCCCGAGATTTAGGATCCTCTGGAAAGAAGGTGGGGTACTCGAGTCGAAGACGATCCTCCCTTTCCCAAGTGGCTTCTTTCTCGGAATGGTGTGACCATTGAACCTTGAGAGACTTGATATTATGACGTCGAGTGGTACACTCGGCTTGATCAAGGATACGAACGGGATATTCCCGATATGAGAGGTTATCTTGTAGAACAAGCGTTTCGTGGTCCACTCCACGGATAGGATCCGCAAAGCAACGCCTGAGTTGTGAAACGTGGAAGACATCGTGAACTCTGGAAAGATGCGGAGGTAGTTCCAATTGGTAGGCAACTTCTCCTCGTTTGGCAAGAATGCGAAAGGGTCCAATGTAACAAGGAGCCAATTTGCCTTTGATACCGAAACGATGGGTTCCCTTTAACGGGGTAACCCGAAGGTAAGCCTTCTCTTCGAATTCATAAGTCATAGCTTATGTTTACGATCATATTGACTCTTTTGACGAGATTGGGCTGTTTTCAATTTCTCACGAATAACGCGGACCTGCTCTTCTACTTCCTGAATCATATCCGGGCCAAAGAGTTGTCTTTCCCCGGTTTCTGACCAGTTAAGAGGCGTTCGACATTTTCGTCCATAGAGAACTTCGAAAGGAGCCTTGCCCAAGCTGGCTTCATAACTATTGTTATAAGCAAACTCCGCGAATGGAAGGCATTTCTCCCAACTCATTCTGAATGAGATGACAGAAGCTCGGAGCATATCTTCCAGAATTTGATTGACTCGCTCTACCTGACCACTTGACTGAGGATGGAAGGCGGTACTAAAAGAGAGACGAGTTCCCATAGCATTTTGGAAACTTTCCCAAAATCGAGAGGTGAAGAGACTCCCACGGTCTGAGTTAATTTCCAATGAAACACCATGAAGAGACACTATTCGGGAGATGTATAAATCGGCTAGCTGGCTAGCAGTGATACTCTCAGGAACAGGTAGGAAATGGGCTACTTTGGAAAGTCGGTCGATCACGACGAAGATGGCATTATTCCCTCTCTTGGTCCTGGGAAACCCCGTGATGAAATCCATACTAATTTTATCCCATTTCTACTCGGGAATAGGCAAAGGTTGAAGGGTGCCAGCAGGCCGTTGATGCTCTGCTTTAACACAACGACAAATGTCGCAATTAGCAATGTATTGTGCGATTTATCTCTTCATCCTAGTCCACCAAAACCTCTAGTGTAGGTCTTGATACATTTTAGTACTACTGGGATGAATGGTGAGAGGGGATTCATGAGCTTCCTTAAGGATCAACTGGCGTAGATGTTGTTTCTTGGGAACCACCAAACGGTTCTCGAAGAAGACATCACCTCGCTCATCCATGGAGAAACATTTAGCAACTCCGCTAGCGATGTTTTCCTTAATTCGGAATATGCATTTATCATACCGCTGGGCGGTTATGATTTGATCCCTAAGGTTAGGTTTCGCTACCAGGGTGGATAGAAAACCTCGAGGAACAATGTGAAAATTAAGCTTACGAAATTCCTCATGGACAAGTGGTTGACTTTGTTGTAACATCAGGTTGTTACAATAGGACTTACGGCTTAGTGCATCAGCCATGACATTGGCTTTGCCCGGCGTGTAAGTTATTCCTAAATCGTAATCCGAGATCAACTCAACCCAACGTCTTTGCCTGAGATTCAAATCTGGTTGGGTGAAGATATATTTCAAACTTTGGTGATCGGTGAAGATCTCGCAACGATTACCGAGAAGGTAATGTCGCCAAGTTTTAAGTGCATGGACTACAGCTGCAAGCTCTAGATCATCTGTGGTATAATTTTCCTCATGTGGGTGTAATTGTCGTGAAGCATAGGCAATCACCTGACGATCTTGCATGAGTATGCAACCTAGTCCTTGTCGCGAGGCGTCGCAATAGATAATAAAGTCCTTGGAGAAATCTGGTGGTACCAGTATGGGAGCAGATGTTAGGCGTCTTTTCAGTTCCTGAAAACTAAACTCGCACTGTGGAGTCCACTCGAACTTTTTATCTTTCTTGAGGAGTTCAGTTAGAGGTTTAGCAACCTTGGAGAAATTCTCAATGAAGCGGCGGCAATAGCTCGCTAAGCCAAGGAAGCTCCAAACTTGCTTAACCGTCTCAGGTGGAGTCCAATCAAGGACGGCTTGAACTCGCTCGGGATTGACAGCAATACCCTTACCAGATATTACATGGCCTAGATAGGTCACTTCTGACAACCAAAATTCACACTTGGAGAATTGGGCATAAAGGCGATGCGCTCGGAGTTTCATCAATACCAGCCTTAGATGTTCGGCATGTTCCTCTTCATTCTTGGAGTAGATGAGTATGTCATCGAGGTATACTACGACGAATTTATCCAAATACTCCATGAAGACCGAGTTCATTAACCGGGAGAAGGTGGCTGGGGCATTGGTTAAACCGAAGGACATAACGGTGTACTCGCATTGGCATAACAAGTAACAAAGGCCGTTTTGGGAATGTCCCCATTTCTGATTTTGATTTGATGGTAGCCCAACCTCAAATCCATCTTGGAGAAGACTGAAGATCTAGCGAGCTGATCATACAGATCGTTGATCCTGGGAAGCGGGTATTTGTTCTTGATGGTGACCAAATTGACAGGTCGATAATCCACAACCATTCGATCCGTTCCATCCTTCTTCTTGACGAAGAGGACGGGGCAAGCCCAAGGAGAGGAACTAGGACGGATGAAACCCTTTTTCAAGGACTCATCGAGTTGGTTCTTAAGCTCGGCTAGTTCTAAGGGTGCCATCTTGTAGGGTCTTCTAGAAATTGGAACGGTTCCTGGAACAAGGTCTATCACAAACTCAACATCCCTGTCAGGTGGAACACCTGGCAGTTCTTCTGGAAAGACATCCGGAAAGTCTCGGACTACCGAAACATCCTCAAGGTCTGGAAGGGGTTTGGCATTTAAGGAGTAAAGCTGGTGATTGGCCACTCGAGTTAAGACATTGACTGTCTTGCCCGATGGGTGAGTAAGTTGAACGGTTCTAGTGGCACAATCAATCTTAGCATAATGAGCTGACATCCAGTCCATACCCAAGATGATGTTTATGTCCGTGGACTTGAGAGCTATTAAGGATGCAAGGAAGACAAGTCTATCGACAAGAATTTCATTCTCATGGCTTACTCTAGAAGTTTGCCATTTGGAACCCGGAGTTTGAATTACCATGGAAGTGGGCATGTCACAGAATGTCGTGTTATGCAATCGAGCATAGTTCTCGGATATGAATGAATGAGATGCTCCAGTATCGAAAAGAACAGATGCCGGATGGCAGTTAACAAGGAGCGTACCAAGAACGACGTTGGGATCCTCATGGGCCTCCTCGGCTGAAACATAGTTGACATGGCCACGGGCAATGGTGACCGGCTTGGCGTAGAATGTCTTTCCCGCGGGCTTACCACGGCCAACAGACTTTCCAGTTTGGATGGGGTTGTTGTTCTGGGGACACTCTTGGCTATAGTGACCCGGCTCTCCACACTTAAAGCATGTCACCACATTGGGGCGTGGAGTAGCATTAGCAGCGGGGACACCATAGGGCTTGGGCGGTGCAAATTGCTAGTTGGGATGAGGCGCCTCAAAGGATGGCCTCGGGATGAACCTGGGTGGCAGTGCCGTGCTTAGAATCCACACCCGGCGCTTCTGAGCTCCAGAGCCGGATGAAGAGCCAAAATCACGGGAGTGCTTGCGTGAAGCGTCATAATCAGTCTGGCCTGTCTCAACACTGATGGCTTTATTGACCAACTTCTGAAAGGATGTGCACTCGTGCAGACAGAGATCGCGGCGAAGCTCAGGGCTAAGTCCCTTGCGGAACCTTGCCTACTTCTTAGCGTAAGTAGATACCTCTTCAGGGGCATAACGTGCCAGATTCCCAAATTCACGACTATAAGCATCCACAGTCAGTCTTCCTTGGGTGAAGTTGCAGAACTCCTCCCTCTTGCGATCCATGAGACCTTCCAGAATGTGATACTCACGGAAAGCCTCACTGAATTCAGCCCAAGTAGTGATTTGGCCGACCGGGCGCATAGCTTCAAAATTCTCCCACCAGAGGCTAGCAGGGCCTTCAAGATGATAGGCAGCATAAGTAACTTTGTCGGCTTCGGCTACGTTGGCAGAACGTAGCTTGTGGGTGATGCTGCGAAGCCAGTCATCTGCGTCGAGGGGCTCGACAGAATGGTTAAACTTTGGTGGGTACAGCTTGATAAAGTCATTGATTGACACCAAGTCATTTTGTGGGTGGCGTGCAGTGTTCTGCTCAATCCGCTCCAGCAGGCAGTTAGTCTCACGCTTGTTTCTTTCCGCCTCCAGCATCACTTCGGCCAGAGAAGGCGGGTGAGGCAGATTTTCACCCCTAGCTGCACTGGCTTCCCCCCTGCTCCGAGGCAGCAGGGTTGCTACAGGTGTTGACCATCCTAGGAGAAAAAAAATACAACGGTTTAGATAAGGATGGTTCAAACTTAGCAAGGAAGTGCAGAATGTAATGGATAACACGGAATGCAGAGATGTTCATCCATATGTCATGGTAATATAAAACTGCCATATATATACCATCGGTCATACACATCATACATAGTTTAGTACAAGCCCAGGCTACAGTACAACTATGATGAAAGACGTTACATCTCATCGGAGGCATTCCAAGCTCCTATACATTATTTGTCTACACCTCCGGAATTGACTACACGCCAAGTCATATTCCACAAGTCACACAGGACAGTGGAGATACAACTATTACAATACTAGTGATACTACTACTAACTCAGACAGCTCCGTAGTAGTCCTCATAGAAGTCACCTCCATAGCCTGGAAGTTCAACATGACCATCCAGGAACAGACGGTCCTGAGGAGCCTGTGGACCATAGGGACTAGGATGAGGTCTTGGACTAACAAACGGTGGCCTGCGGGGACCACGGGGTGGGGTAATGCCTCCCACATCACGCCAATCTACCATGTCTGGCAGAGCTGATCTCACAGGATACAGATCCCTTGTATCCATACATCCAGCTTGCACCGCAGGTGCAAACCGAGTCAATGTGGCCCAATGATCAGCACGGGTATTGAAAAGCTCCAGCCTCAAGGCCCGATTCTCTCGGTCCTTATCTTCGAGCATCTCGGCAGTGGTGCGAGTTAATGAGTCCTCCTGAGTGGAGTCAGCATAGATAGCCTGAAGATACCCTTGCGCTCCCGGAAGTGAAGCTGGCATGTAACGGAAGTCGGTGTTCCGAAGCAGGCCAGTCCGGAATCGCTTGATGGTCATCATGGAATAGGCAGCATCCTGCACAGCCATCTCAATAGTAACCCAGAGTCCACAGGAACAGTGAAGGGGCTCGATAGATCCAGGATAAGAAGGAAATATCCTGACGGTGCAGAAATATTGGCTTTGATTGAAGTCCTGGAATTACTCTTCGACGGTGTATTCGGGATACCAACGGTAACCTGTCTCGATCATTACCCGGACTAACATAGCAGTATGACCGGGCACATCGAGGCACCGGGTCAGGCGAACCACTTGGTTTTGAACACGGTTGGCCATCTGAAAGCACAACCACAATGTAAAGACATCAGAATTTCTAGGGAAAATTGGACAGCATAACAGTTGTAAATGCTCAGAAAAAGATTTGAGACATCCACAACAGTTCACAATACCACTCAACATCATCATATCAAGGTTCTGATCCAATTAGCAACATACTAAGAATAGTAGAAACTGAACTGGGACTTGTAACAACAATCCTATAAGCTACTACGGGTTAGTAACACGTGAACCTGATAGAAGAAGAGAGACTAGTCCTTAACCCACGTTGAATGAGAAGAGAATGACTCAGATCAGAGACATAGGGTAAAGGAGTAAAAGAGCCTTACGTTCCCTCCCACAATCAATTCCCCTACATATAACTAAAGCATTTCTAGACTCGACATCGACCAGTTTGGCTCAACGAACCTACAGGCAGTCCGGCTCTGATGCCAACGCTGTCAGGACCCCGATTCCAAGTCACATCGATCTAGCCGGTAACACCTCATATCACTTTGCGGCCTCACGCACGGTATCCCACGGGTGTCGCCTTACCATGGCCCGGGACAGTTTGTGCCTTTTGGCTCACGTATATGATAGTGTCGCTAGCATCCATATGACAGAGAACCCGGGCCGACATGGCTAGTCGTGAACCCAAAGCGGCACAGACCTATGGAGACAGGCATACATGTATCACATCGAGCATGTCGGTCATCAGCGAGTGATTCCGGGCTGTAGCACTGGGCTAACAGGACTCCGGGGGACCCGGGCTGTAGCAGGCTAGGCAGGACTCCGGAAGTCACCGCGTGACATTTCCCCGAAGGGACAGACATAGGAACGAAGTGAAACACATGCCGGCCAGTCAAGTGTCCTGAACAGTAGTGCTGGGCTAGCAGGACTCCGATGAACCGGGCTGTAGCGGACTACTATGGCTCGAGGAACACTAGAGTACATTTCCCCATAAGAAAGGCTGCCAAGGATAAACAACTAGATTGTCGGATCCCACTCATACCAAGCATTTCAATCATACACACAATATGCCCGATATGAGTACATACAACATGGCATCACAACAAAACTCTACAACTCAAGTACTTTATTTAAAAGGCTCCAGGGAGCCATACATAACATGTTCATACAGATAGGGGTCACATGACCCGACACTCAAGTCATCCAATCATACAAGCACATGTGGAAGCAACCGGTCTGAGTACAGACACTAGAAAGAAAGAAGGCTTCTCGAAGCCTGTCTATCTACATAGGGCCCTCCATGGCCAGGATCACCACCTGGGTGGCTAGTCACTCGTCGACGTCAAGGTCTACATAAAACCCATCGGAGGGGGCAGTGTTGTTGTCTGAAAACAATAAATAAGAAAATATGAGTACAAGGTACTCAGCAAGTCTTATATCAGAACCTAATATACATGCTCATTCTCAAGAAGGTGGTGGGGTTATTGCAGCAAGCCAGCTTTGACTCTTGGCTAAGCTATCCTACGGAACTTCACCAGTAAAATAGTTTTCGCACACGAGTCCACTACTCACCAACACAATACTCCACCGTGGATCCTCCCTCGTCAGCCTACGAGAGGGCCATCCTCGGTACTCACACTTATCTTGAGTCTTTTAGTAGTATCCATTAACTTGTCAATGAACTGTATAGGCAACCAAGTAGTCCTTTACCGCAGACACGGCTATTCGAATAGTTTTATACCCTCTAGGGGTGTACTTCGTCATACACGCTTTCACCACTTACCGCCGTTTACACGACATGTACTCGGCAACCTTCAAGCGGAAGCCCAGCGAGGGTGTCGGCCACGGCCTACCTAAACACTTAAGTCTCTAGTCCAGGTTTATCACCTATCCAGGTTCCATCCGTAGGGAGTCTGGCCGAGGTTTCCACATACGGCCCCGAACGATGTGAACAGGGTTCCTGAGACACCAAACGGGTGACTCGGTACACCGTGCCACGGTGTATCTACCGCAACATAGCCCACCCCTAGGGTCAGCGCTACGCATGGCCGCCAACACATAACCTACAAACACCAGAAACTATTTGCAACTCCTGGACTGAGTACTAGGGTGATTAAGAAGCCGAGAGGGTTAATTAAGGATCCCAATGCATGGTAGTAGCTGAATCTTAAATCACACATACAGATCTCAGTTCTTAGGGACGATCTCAATGAAACAACCCACCATGTACTCCTACATGGCCTCTCATCGATACCTTTACCAAAACATGTTCAACACATCCCTCATATTATCGACATAAGCATTTCACTCTAGCCCATCACCCAGATGAACCAGACCTGACACAACTCTAAGCATAGCAAGGTAGGAATCACATACATGGCTCAATCAACTCCTACACATGCTAGTGGGTTTCGTCTAGTTACTGTGGCAAACACAGGTCATGCAGAGGATAAGGGTTCAACTACCGTAGCACACAGCAGTTTGAATCGCGTTGTCTTAATGCAGTAAACAAGAGCAGAAGCGAGAACATGGGTTTGTATTGGGATGATCAATGGGTTGCTTGCCTGATGGAGTGGTAGTGGGATACTGCCCTTCAGTTGGATACTCGTGAATATCCTCGGAGGCAGAACCTACCATGAAGAACACATCGGAACACAATCAACACATGACGATATGCAACAATATGATGCATGCTATGACATGGCAATATGAATGTGTCTTGGCCTAATGCAAGCTATAACAGAAAGGAATGTGCTTATTTGAATCAAAGATTCAATTATTAGCTTATTAAACATGGCTTTAATAGTGCATTTCCTTATTCTGCTTAAACAGCATGGTAAACTTGTTTTTTCATGCCTGAAACCATTACAGATGGATAGATTGAATTTTTCTGATCATTTTTCATATATAAATCTTTGCATTTGGTGCTATGGTTGATTTTCTATGATTTTTAGAAGTTTTGACTATTTTCTGGAATTTCCTGAATAAAAATAAATCCAGAAAATGCATTACTGCGTCAGCATTGCGTCATGCTGACCTAAGCAGGTCAAAAGGCGCCAGCCCAGGTCAAACCTGACTGGTGGGCCCCTTCTGTCAGCCTCTCAGCTAATTAACAAGATTAGATTAACACTAATTACCTGTCAGTGGGGCCTAGGCCCACATGTCAGTGGCTGATTTAATTAAAATTAGTTAAAACTAATCCTAGATTAGTTAGCAGACCGGCCCCACCTGTCATAGACTCGGGGGGGTCTATCTGGGCCCACCCAGGAGTCAAACTGGGTCAAACTCGCCGGCGACTCGACGCTGGCGAGGCCCGAGACGGTGGTGCGGCTCGGAAAACGCCCATAGGGCACGGGCGAGGCCGTTCTTGGGCTCGTTGGAGAGCTCTTGCAGTCGCGCATCTAGTGGTGGTGGAGGCCGGGCCTACGGTGGCCGGAGACGACGATGGCGAGCTCCAAGGCAGCGGCCGGAGTTCGGCCATGTGCGGGGTGTGGGCTGCGGCGTGCAAACGCGAAAACTAAGGCGCTAGCGAGGCACTACGCGATGCGACAAGCATGTTGCGTAGCACAGGAGGACCAAATGGTCACCGGAGCGATGCCGGCGACAAGCTCGAGCGGAGACGAGCTTCGGCCATGGTGGAACTATGGCCTAGAGGGTGCAAATGCGTGGGAAAGAAGAGGGGAAAGGTGGCGGAGCTCACAGGGAGGTCGATGAGCAGCTCAGTGGGCTCGGGGGCGACCGGAGCGAGGCAATCGATGAATGGCGTCCGGCAGGTACCGAGGTTGAAGATGGCCCGATGGCGGCGATGTAGGGCCTCTAGCGAAACGTGGCTCGGTGGGGAGGGCGAGGGTGTCGCGGCGGAGCTTCTGGACATGTCAGAGAGACGAGGGGGTGACGGAGGGCGCGACTACAGCGGTGAGACGGCGACAGGTGCGTCGGCCATGGTGCGGGAGAGGGTGAGGGAGACGAGGGGAGAGTGAGCGAGGATGAGAGGGGGACGTGGGGGTCGCGTGGCATCCCTGGAGGTCTCCGGGACGTTGGCAGAAGCAGGAGGTGGCCGGTGTGTGGCCGCGGGCGCCGGCCACGCGCTCCGTGTCCTCCTGGCGTGAGGTGGACGACGACCGGCAAGCCAGTCGGCTGGGCCGGGCCAGGTGGCTGGGCCAGCACAGGTAAGGCCCAGATGGGCTCCCTCTCTCTCTTTTTTGATTTGTTTCTGTTTTTTTATTTAACAGCAACTGTTGGGCTTTAATTAAAATACTAAAACGTTTCCAAAAATCCTGAAAATAATTGTGTGCTCTGTTTAGAATATTTCCAACAGCAAACATTTATTTCCAGAATTATTTGAGCATTTAAATTATTTTATAGCATTTAAATGCCCAAATTCAAATACTTATGATTTAATTCAATGACCTTCTGTTGACCTAGAAAATTGTGCACCAATTTTGCCAGAGGTTCTAACCCAAGACAAAGAGGGTGAACTTTTTAGAAGGGCATTTCAGGTTCATTGAAAATAATTTTAGTAAACCCTAGTTGTTTCCAGGGGGTGTTGGGGGTTTCTGCCTTCCCCATTTCAAATTTAAGAGAAATTTAAACATGATGCACACTCTAATGCTTGAACTAGCTAGGGTGTGACAACTCACCCCCACTCAAAAGAATCTCGTCCCGAGATTTAGGATCCTCTGGAAAGAAGGTGGGGTACTCGAGTCGAAGACGATCCTCCCTTTCCCAAGTGGCTTCTTTCTCGGAATGGTGTGACCATTGAACCTTGAGAAACTTCATATTATGACGTCGAGTGGTACGCTCGGCTTGATCAAGGATACGAACGGGATATTCCCGATATGAGAGGTTATCTTGTAGATCAAGCGTTTCGTGGTCCACTCCACGGATAGGATCCGCGAAGCAACGCCTGAGTTGTGAAACGTGGAAGACATCGTGAACTCTGGAAAGATGCGGAGGTAGTTCCAATTGGTAGGCAAGTTCTCCTCGTTTGGCAAGAATGCAAAAGGGTCCAATGTAACGAGGAGCCAATTTGCCTTTGATACCGAAACGATGGGTTCCCTTTAACGGGGTAACCCGAAGGTAACCTTCTCGTCGACTTCATAAGTCATAGGCTTATGTTTATGATCATATTGACTCTTTTGACGAGATTGGGCTGTTTTCAATTTCTCACGAATAACGCGAACCTGCTCTTCTGCTTCCTAAATCATATCCGGGCCAAAGAGTTGTCTTTCCCCGGTTTCTGATCAGTTAAGAGGCGTTCGACATTTTCGTCCATAGAGAACTTCGAAAGGAGCCTTGCCCAAGCTGGCTTGATAACTATTGTTATAAGCAAACTCCGCGAATGGAAGGCATTTCTCCCAACTCACTCCGAACGAGATGACAGAAGCTCGGAGCATATCTTCTAGAATTTTATTGACTCGCTCTACCTGACCACTTGATTGAGGATGGAAGGCGGTACTAAAAGAGAGACGAGTTCCCATAGCATTTTGGAAACTTTCCCAAAATGGAGAGGTGAAGAGACTCCCACGGTCTGAGTTAATTTCCAATGGAACACCATGAAGAGACACTATTCGGGAGATGTATAAATCTGCTAGCTGGCTAGCGGTGATACTCTCACGAACAGGTAGGAAATGGGCTACTTTGGAAAGTCAGTCGATCACGACGAAGATGGCATTATTCCCTCTCTTGGTCCTGGGAAACCCAGTGATGAAATCCATACTGATTTTATCCCATTACCACTCGGGAATAGCCAAAGGTAGATGGGTGCCAGCAGGCCGTTGATGCTCTGCTTTAACACGACGACAAACGTCGCAATTAGCAATGTATTGAGCGATTTCTCTCTTCATCCTAGTCCACCAAAACCTCTGGCGTAGGTCTTGATACATTTTAGTACTACCGGGATGAATGGTGAGAGGGGATTCATGAGCTTCCTTAAGGATCAACTGGCGTAGATGTTATTTCTTGGGAACCACCAAACGGTTCTCGAGGAAGACAGCACCTCGCTCATCCTTGGAGAAACATTTAGCAACTCCGCTAGCGATGTTTTCCTTAATTCGGGATATGCCCTTATCATACTGCTGGCCGGTTATGATTTGATCCATAAGGTTAGGTTTCACTACCAGGGTGGATAGAAAACCTTGAGGAACAATGTGTAGATTAAGCTTACGAAATTCCTCATGGAGAAGTGGTTGACTTTGTTGTAACATCAGGTTGTTACAATAGGACTTACGGCTCGTTGGAGAGCTCTTGCAGTCGCGCATCTAGTGGTGGTGGAGGCCGGGCCTACAGTGGCCGGAGACGACGACGGCGAGCTCCAAGGCGGCGGCCGGAGTTCGGCCATGTGCGGGGTGTGGGCTGCGGCGTGCAAACACGAAAACTAAGGCGCTAGCGAGGAACTATGCGATGCGGCAAGCATGTTGCGTAGCACGGGAGGACCAAATGGTCGCCGAAGCGACGCCGGCGACAAGCTCGAGCGGAGACGAGCTTCGGCCATGGTGGAACTATGGCCTAGAGGGTGCAAATGCGTGGGAAAGAAGAGGGGAAAGGCGGCGAAGCTTACAGGGAGGTCGATGAGCAGCTCAGTGGGCTCGGGGGCGACCGGAGCGAGGCGAATCGATGAACGGCGTCCGACGGGTACCGAGGTTGAAGACGGCCCAATGGCGGCGATGTAGGGCCTCCGGCGAAGCGTGGCTCGGTGGGGACGGCGAGGGCGTCATGGCGGAGCTTCTGGACATGTCAGAGAGGCGAGGGGGTGACGGAGGGCGCGACTACGGCGGTGAGACGGCGACAGGTGCGTCGGCCATGGTGCGGGAGAGGGTGAGGGAGACGAGGGGAGAGTGAGCAAGGATGAGAGGGGGACGTGGGGGTCGCGTGGCATCCCTGGACGTCTCCAGGACGTCGGCAGAAGCAGGAGGTGGCCAGCGTGTGGTTGCGGGCGCTGGCCACGCGCTCCGCGTCCTCCTGGCGGGAGGTGGACGACGATTGGCAAGCCAGTCGGCTGGGCTGAGCCAGGTGGCTGGGCCAGCACAGGTAAGGCCCAGGTGGGCTCCCTCTCTCTCTCTCTTTTTTGATTTGTTTCTGTTTTTTCTATTTAACTGCAACTGTTGGGCTTTAATTAAAATACTAAAACATTTCCAAAATTCCTGAAAATAATTGTGGGCTCTATTTAGAATATTTCCATGTCACACCCTAGCTAGTCATGCATTAGAGTGTTGCATCATGTTTACTCTTTCATCAGAAACTTGAAATGGGGATCTGTGAAACCCTCAGAATCATTTTGAAAATGACCCAAATAAAAATTTCTCCAAAAGGGTCCAAGAAAATGCTCATGTTGCTCTCTGAAAATATTGGACAGAGATAAAAATCAAACCAATATTTTTAAGAGCTCATAGGTATTTATTTTGGGCATTTGGAATTAATGCATAAATATTTGCATTGGAAATATATTAATTATATATATTAATATATGTCCAAATATTATGCCAATTATAAAGGAGCTCTGGAATAATATATCTAGCTCCTGCAAAAATTGGCATAAGTTAAATAAATGATTTAATGTATTATTTAAATCAAAACAAATGTCAGAAATTAGAAAAACAGAAAATTAAATAACAGGAGGAGCTTACCTGGGCTCCTCCACTGTGCGGCCCAGCCAGCTGGCTGGCCCAGCCAGCAGGCGGCCCAGCCCGCCTCCCTCCTCTGTCGTCTTCGTCCTCGACAGAGGGAGGGGAGTGTGGCCGGCGCGCGCGCGCGCCACCGCGCCACGCCACCTGCTCGGCTGCCTGCCTGCCCTCCCCTCCTCGCTCGATGCCCCGGACGACGCCACGCCTCCCCCCTGCTCTCTCTCACTCTCCCTCAGTTCCTCCCTCCTCTCCCTCGCTCTCTCTCTCACACGGTCGAACACCACCATCGCCGCCGTTCGCCACAGTAGCCGTCTCCGGCCACCCCTCGCTCCCCCGACTAGCTCAGGAGCTCCGCCTCGACCCCCTCTTCCTCCCCACCGCTCCACGGGTCTCCGGAAGCCCTGCATCGCCGCCTACATCGCCGTTCCCCTCCTCGGCCACCGGAGGACATCGCCGTCGATTCGCTGCACTCCGGCCGTCCCCGAGCCCGCTAACCATCCCTGCAGCTCCGCGGTGAGCCACCGATTCGATTCCCCCTTGCCCCGTCGTCCCTAGCCTTCTGTAGCTGCCGCCCCCTTGAGCTCCGAAGCTCGACGCCGCCGGCGATGTCGCCGTCGTGGCCACGGTCACCGTAGCGCCCAACCGAGCACACCCACGCACTCACCGCACCGCGTAGAAGCCGTAGGTGCCAACCCCGCATCCCCGCAGCCGTTGCAGCCTCGACCCCGAGCTCAACCGAGCTCCGGCAGCCGCCACGGTCGCCGCCATCGACGGTACAGGCCACCCCAGACACGGCCACCACCCCCGTTCGACGCGCGGGAGCAAGAGCTCTCCAACGAGCCCAAGCACGGCCTCGCCCGTGCCCTGTAGCGCGATCCCGCATCGCGCCGCCGTCTCGGGCCTCGCCGGCGTCATGTCGCCGGTGGGTTTGACCCACTTTGACCACGGCAGGACCCCCCCCCCTGAGTCCCTGACAGGTGGGCCCAGCCCTGTAGCTAATTAGGATTAGCGCTAACCACTGTTAGTTAACCCCCCTGACACTGACCAGTGGGCCCCAGCGCCACTAATCCCTAATTAGGATTAATTTAAACCTGTTAAACCCCCATGTCACTGACGTGTGGCCCCCACACGTCAGGTTTGACCCCAGACAGCCGCAGTTGACCACTGACGTCATGCTGACGTCATGCTGGCGCAATAATTATATTTCTGGATTTAAATTAAATCAGGAAATTCCAGAATATTATTTAAACTTCAAAAATTCATAACTTTTATTCTGTAACTCCAAATTGGACAAATTATATATGAAAAATGATCAGAAAAATCCAATCTATCCATCTGTACTATTTTCATGCATGATCAAACAAGTTAAATTGATGTTTTAAGCAGAACAAGGAAAAGCACTTTAAAAGGCCATGTTTGAGTTTGAAATTTGAATCTTTGATTCAAATTTGTTCAAACCCTTCTGGTTTTAGTTGCATTAGCCCAACACACTCATATTGCCATGTTTCATGCATGCATCATATTGTTGCACATTGTTTGGTGATGGTTGTGTATCGGTGTCCTTTACGACAGGTTCTGCCTCCGAGGAGTACCGTGATTACCCTAACGAAGAATCATATCCGAGCATCGAACCATCAGGCAAGCAACCAACCATTTGATCATATCGATACAATCCCATGTTCTCGCTCCTGCTCTCTTTTACTGCATTAAGACAACGCGATTCAAACTGCTGTGTGCTACGGTAGTTGAACCCATTTCCTCTGCATGACCTGTCATTGCCACAGTAACTAGATGAAACCCACTAGCATGTGTAGGAGTTGATTGAGCCATATGTATGTGTTGTTCCTACCTTGCTATGCCTGCTATGCTTAGAGTCGTGTCAGGTCTGGTTCATCTGGGTGATGGGCTAGAGTGAAATGTTATGTCGGTAATGAGAGTGGTGTGGTGAACACGATTTGGTAAAGGTATCGATGAGAGGGCATGTAGGAGTACATGGTGGGTTGTTTCATTGAAGCCGACCTTAAGCACTGAGATCTGTATATGTGATTTAAGATACAGCTACTACCATGCATTGGGCCCTGAAATATGACCCCGCTCGACTTCTTATTCACCCTAGCTCTCTGTCCAGGAGTTGCAAGTAGTTTCTGGTGTTTGTAGCCTACTGGAGGCCGTGGACAGCGCTGACCGTAGGGGTGGGCTGTGATGCGGTAGGTACGTGGCACGGTGTACCGAATACCCGTTAGGTATCTCGGGAACCCTGTTCACATCGTTCGGGGCCGTATGGGAAACCTCGGCCGGACTCCCTGCGGATGGAACCTGAATAGGCGATAAACCTGGACTAGAGGCTTAAGTGTTTAGGTAGGTCGTGGTCTACACCCACGTCGGCTTTCGCTTGAAGTCTGCCGAGCACATGTCGTGTGCAGACGCTAAGTGGTCGAAACATGTATGAAGAAGTACACCCCTGCAGGGTTAACATGATCTTTTCGAATAGCCGCGTCCGCGGTAAAGGACTACTTGGTTGCCTATACAGTTCATAGACAAGTAAATGGAAACTACTAAAAGCCTCAAGATAAGTGTGAGTGCCGAGGATGGCTCTTCCGTAGGAAGACGGAGGTGGATCCTCGGTAGTGTATTGAAGTGGTGAGTAGTGGACTCGTGTGCGCAAAACCATTTCAAGTTGGAGTATCGTAGGATAGCCTAGCCAAGAGTCAAAGCTGGCTTGCTGCAATAACTCCACCAACCCTTCTTGATACTATGCATGTATGTAGGATCTGATGTAAGTCTTGCTGAGTACCTTTGTACTCATGTTGCTATAATCTACATTTTACAGAAGACGCTGCAACCCCTTCTGATGGGTTCTATGTAGACGTTGACATCAACGAGTAGGCTAAAGACCCAGGTGGTGACCCTGAGCTTGTGATGGACCACGTAGTATAGTTAGGCTTCCAAGCCTCTTTTATTTTACTAGTTGTCTGTACCCAGACAATGTACTTCCGCTGCTGGCTTGTATGATTGTATGACTTGTATGTTGGGTCGTGAGACCCGTACCTTTGTGTATGTTATGTATGGCTCCCCGAGCCTTAAATAAAGTACTTATGTCATAGAGTCATGTTGTGATGCTTCGTTGTATTTGCACATATTGAGCATGTTGTGTGTATGATTGAAATGCTTGGTATGTGTGGGATCTGACTATCTAGTTGTTTATCTTTAGTAGCCTCTCTTACCGGGAAATGTCTCCTAGTGTTACCGCTGAGCCATGGTAGCTTGCTACTGCTCTGGAACACTTAGGCTGGCCGGCATGTGTCCTTCTTCGTTCCTGTGTCTGTCCCTTCGGGGAAATGTCACGCTTTGAGTACCGGAGTCCTGTTAGCCCGCTACAGCCCGGTTTACCGGAGTCCTGCTAGCCCAGTGCTACAGCCCGGACCCACTTGCTGATGACTGACACGTTCGAAGCTGGGTCATGGATGCCTGTCCCTGTAAGTCTGTGCCACTTTGGGTTTACGACTAGTCATGTCAGCCCGGGCTCTTTATCATATGGATGCTAGCGACACTATCATATACGTGAGCCAAAAGGCGCAAACGGTCCCGGGAAAAGGTAAGACGACACCCGTGGGGATACCGTGCGTGAGGCCGCAAAGTGATATGAGGTGTTACCAGCTAGATCGATGTGACATCGAGTCGGGGTCCTGACATTTTGTTTCTATTAAGTTCCAAGTAAGACCTTTGGGATGGTATATGGTGATAGTTGATTTGATCTTGCTGAAAAACAGAAACTTTTGCGCTCACGAAAATAATTCTCATTTTTAACAGAAGCGTGATAAAATACTTCTTCTTTTTGCATAATATTAATAGAAAATTTTCCCAGGCTGTCCTAATTGTTAAGAATTTTCGGAATATCATAAGTATGGTTGGAGTACAGATTACTACAGACCATTCTATTTGGACAGATTCTGTTTTCAATGCATAGTTTGCTTGGTTTCTGGTTTCTATGGGTTATATTGCTCAATATAAATAGTGAAAATGATATTCTACAGTAGGCATTGTGTGAGAACAATTATGAATGTTGTCTTTGACAGGACCAAAGTGAAATGGTTTGCTCTTTATCATACTAACCTATCTCATGAAGTTCTGTTAAGTTTTGTGTGATTGAAGTTTTCAAGTTTTGGGTGAGATGTCGATATGAGGAGAATAAGGAGTGAAAAGACCCTAATCTTGGGGATGCCCAAGGCACCCCAACGTAATATTAAAGGAAGATCCAAGCAACTAAGCTTGGGGATGCCCCAGAAGGCATCCCCTCTTTCGTCTCCAACATTATTGGTAACCTCACTTGGAGCTACATTTTTATTCGTCATATGATATGTGTTTTTCTTGGAGTATCATTTTATTTTATTAAGATTTTCTTGATGTTATTTAGAATAATGTTTTTCATATTTTATTTCAATAAAAATGTCAAGTATAGCCTTTGCCATGCTTATTTTGCAAGTCTATATGTTGCTGTTTCAAAACAGAAAGTTTACCGCTGTTGCAAAAATTACCTAGAAAAGTCAGAACGTGATAAAATGTTGAAACTTTTTGCACAATAATATCTCATAATTTTTCTACAATGTGGTAAATTTTCATAATTTTTGGAGTTAAAGAAGTATTGATACTCTTGCATTCTTGACAGACTATACTGTTTTGGCAGATTGCTATTATGTTTGCTTCTTTAATGATTCTATTTGAGGATAGGAGTATTAAATATGCAGAGGCATTTGGTATGCAATGTTGAATAATAATTTTGGTGATTTTCTACAGTCGAGAATGATAAGGTTTTGCATTGATTTATACTAACTTATCTCACGAGTTCTTGTTGAGTTTTGTGTGGATGAAGTTTTTGAGATTTAGGAAAACCGTGATATGAGAGGAATTAAGAAGACACAAAAGCTCAAGATTGGGGATGCCCAAGGCACCCCAAGATAATATTTCAAGAAGTCTCAAGCATCTAAGCTTGGGGATGCCCCGGTAGGCATCCCACCTTTCTTCTTCAAAAATTATCGGTTAGTATCGCCTGAGTTGAAATGGGGATGACAGAACCCCCAGTCCCCTCTGAAACCAACTAGGGTTACTAAAATAATTTTTCAATGAACCTGAAATGCCCTTCTAAAATGCCCATCATTTTTGTCTTGGTTCAGAACCTCTGCCAAAAATGGTGCACATTTTCCTAGGCCATCCTAGGGTTTTTGAATTAAATCATAAATATTTGAATTTGGGCATTTAAAATAATATAAAATATCTAAATGCTCAAATATCTCCAAACTAAAATGTTTCATGTTGGAAATAATCCAACTATGGGCCAGGAATAGTTTGGTGATTTTTGAAGTTGCCTAGGTATTTTATTAAATTCAACAAAGTTGCAGATATATTAAATAAAACAGAAAACAGAAGAAAAAGGGAAAAACTTACCTGGGCTCCTCCCTGTGCGGCCCAGCCAGCTGGCCGGCCCAGCCAGCAACCGACCCAGCCCAGCACTGTAGCCCTCCGTCGTCTTCCTCCCCTCGCCCCGAAGCTGCTGCGTGCTCGCGCGCGCACGGCCGCGCGGCCACCTCCTGCTTGCCGACGACCTCCTGGCCGCGTGGACGACGCCCGCAGCCCGTCCCGATCCCCCCTGCTCTCTCTCACTCTCCCCGGCTCTTTCCTTCCTCTCCCTCGCTCTCTCTCTCTCACGGCCGAACACCACCGTCGCCGCCGTTCGCCGTAGCCGCCATCTCCGGCCACCCCTCGCTCCCCCGACTAGCTCAGAAGCTCCGCCACAACTCCCTCTTCCTCCCCACCGCTCCACGGGTCCCCGGAAGCCCTGCATCGCCGCCACGTCGCCGTTCCCCTCTTCGGCTCCGATCATCGTCGCCGTCGAATTCGTCGTCTCCGGCACGTCCCCGAGCCCGCTTCGACGCCCACTGCAACCGCGGTGAGCTACGCCACCGTTTCCCCCTCTTCTCCCCCTCGTTCCCTCACCATAGCCTCCTCCCCACCACGGCCGAACCTCCGCCGTTGCCGAGCTCGCCGTCGACGCAGCTCCGGTGACCATTTGGTCACCCCGGCGAGTCCAACAAGTTCGCAAGACCCCGTAGAGCATTCCTAGCGCCTCGCTTTGCTCGACTTCGAGCTCCAACCCCATTCCCGTGCACGACCGAACCCCGGCGGCCGCAGCCGAGCTCGCCGCCGTCGACTCCGGCCACCCCGACCCAAACGGACTCCGCCAAGAGCTGCGGGTCGTCCTCAGCTCCACTCCGGTGGTCTCCGCGGCCCCTCTGGTGGCCGAAATGGCCAAAACCACTCCCGCCGCCGCGTCGGGCTCGCCGGCGGCTAAATGCCGGCAGCCGACTTTGACTTTGACCACGGGTGGGCCCTGGTTGACTCCCCTGAGTCAATGACAGGTGGGGCCCAGCCCTGTTAATTAAACAGGATTAGTTTTAATTAACTTTTAATTAAATTAATCACCCTGACATGCGGGACCCACTGTCAGGTTTGACCCAGACCTGTTCCGTTGACCTGCTGACGTCACACTGACGTCAGGCTGACGCAGTAATTGATTTTCTGGATTTAAATTAAATCAGGAAATTCCAGAATATTAATTAAACTTCAAAAATTCATAACTTTTATTCTGTAACTCCAAATTGGACAAATTATATATGAAAAATGATCAGAAAAATCCAATCTATCCATCTGTACTATTTTCATGCATGATCAAACAAGTTAAATTGATGTTTTAAGCAGAATAAGGAAAAGCACTTAAAGAGGCCATGTTTGAGTTTGAAATTTGAATCCTTGATTCAAATTTGTTCAAACCCCTCTAGTTTTAGTTGCATTAGCCCAACACACTCATATTGCCATGTTTCATGCATGCATCATATTGTTGCACATTGTTTGGTGATGCTTGTGTATCGATGTCCTTTGCGACAGGTTCTGTCTCCGAGGAGTACCGTGATTACCCTAACGAAGAATCATATCCGAGCATCGAACCATCAGGCAAGCAACCAACCATTTGATCATATCGATACAATCCCATGTTCTCGCTCCTGCTCTCTTTTACTGCATTAAGACAACGCGATTCAAACTGCTGTGTGCTACGGTAGTTGAACCCATTTCCTCTGCATGACCTGTCATTGCCACAGTAACTAGATGAAACCCACTAGCATGTGTAGGAGTTGATTGAGCCATGTGTATGTGTTGTTCCTACCTTGCTATGCCTGCTATGCTTAGAGTCGTGTCAGGTCTGGTTCATCTGGGTGATGGGCTAGAGTGAAATGTTAATGTCGATAATGAGAGTGGTGTGGTGAACACGATTTGGTAAAGGTATCGATGAGAGGCCATGTAGGAGTACATGGTGGGTTGTTTCATTGAAGCCGACCTTAAGCACTGAGATCTGTATATGTGATTTAAGATACAGCTACTACCATGCATTGGGCCCTGAAATATGACCCCGCTCGACTTCTTATTCACCCTAGCTCTCTGTCCAGGAGTTGCAAGTAGTTTCTGGTGTTTGTAGCCTACTGGAGGCCGTGGACAGCGCTGACCGTAGGGGTGGGCTGTGATGCGGTAGGTACGTGGTCGGGTGTACCGAATACCCGTTAGGTATCTCGGGAACCCTGTTCACATCGTTCGGGGCCGTATGGGAAACCTCGGCCGGACTCCCTGCGGATGGAACCTGAATAGGCGATAAACCTGGACTGGAGGCTTAGGTGACTAGGTAGGTCGTGGCCGACACCCACGTCGGGCTTCCGCTTGAAGGTTGCCGAGTACACGTCGTGTAAACGACGGCAAGTGGTGAGAGCGTGTATGAAGGAGTACATCCCTGCAGGGTTAACATGATCTATTCGAATAGCCGCGTCCGCGGTAAAGGACTACTTGGTTGCCTATACAGTTCATAGACAAGTAAATGGAAACTACTAAAAGCCTCAAGATAAGTGTGAGTGCCGAGGATGGCTCTTCCGTAGGAAGACGGAGGTGGATCCTCGGTAGTGTATTGAAGTGGTGAGTATTGGACTCGTGTGCGAAAAACCATTTCAAGTTGAGGTATCGTAGGATAGTCTAGCCAAGAGTCAAAGCTGGCTTGCTGCAATAACTCCACCAACCCTTCTTGATAATGTGCATGTATGTAGGATCTGATGTAAGTCTTGCTGAGTACCTTTGTACTCATGTTGCTATAATTTACATTTTTACAGAAGACGCTGCAACCCCTTCTGATGGGTTCTATGTAGACGTTGACATCAACGAGTAGGCTAAAGACCCAGGTGGTGACCCTGAGCTTGTGAAGGACCTTGTAGTATAGCTAGGCTTTCCAAGCCTCTTTTATTTTACTAGTTGTCTGTACTCAGACAAGTTACTTCCGCTGCTGGCTTGTATGACTGTATGACTTGAATGCTGGGTTGTGTGACCCGTACCTTTGTATATATTATGTATGGCTCCCTCAGCCTTAAATAAAGTACTTGTGTCGTAGAGTCATGTTGTGATGCTTCGTTGTATTTGCACATATCGAGCATATTGTGTGTATGATTGAAATGCTTGGTATGTGTGGGATCTGACTATCTAGTTGTTTATCTTTAGTAGCTTCTCTTATCGGGAAATGTCTCCTAGTGTTACCGCTGAGCCATGGTAGCTTGCTACTGCTCTGGAACACTTAGGCTGGCCGGCATGTGTCCTTCTTCGTTCCTGTGTCTGTCCCTTTGGGGAAATGTCACGCTTTGAGTACCGGAGTCCTGCTAGCCCGCTACAGCCCGGTTTACCGGAGTCCTGCTAGCCCAGTGCTACAGCCCGGACCCACTTGCTGATGACCGACACGTTCGAAGCTGGGTCATGGATGCCTGTCCCTGTAAGTCTGTGCCACTTTGGGTTTACGACTAGTCATGTCAGCCCGGGCTCTTTATCATATGGATGCTAGCGACACTATCATATACGTGAGCCAAATGCGCAAACGGTCCCGGGCAAAGGTAAGGCGACACCCGTGGGGATACCGTGCGTGAGGCCGCAAAGTGATATGAGGTGTTACCGGCTAGATCGATGTGACATCGAGTCGGGGTCCTGACAGCGTTGGTATCAGAGCCGGACTGCCTGTAGATTCTCCAAGCCAAACTGGTGATGTTGAGTCTAGAAATTCTTTAGTTATATGTAGGGGAATTGTTTGTGGGTTGGAACGTAAGGCTCTTTTTTACTCCTTTATCTTATGACATTCTGATCTGAGTCAGTCCATTCTTCCACCGGGGGTTAAGGAATTAGGATCTGTTCTCCCTATCAGGATCACGTGTTACTAATCAGTAGTACCTTATAAGTTTGATGGATACAAGCCTAGTTCAGTTCTACTACCACATTATGTTGTTAGAATGGATTCAGAACTTTGACATGATGATGTTGAGTGTGTACGAAATCCTTTGTCAAATGTCTCAAAATCCTTCTTGAGCATTTACAGCTGTTATGCTGCCGAAATTTTTCTACAAATTCTAATGCCTTTGCATTATGATTGTGCTTTCAGATGGCCACTCGCGACCTCAATCAAGTGGTTCGCCTGACTCGATGCCTAGATGTACCCGGCCATACTGCCAAGTTGGTCAGGGTAATGACTGAGGCTGGATACCGCTGGTATCCCGAGTACGCGGTCAAAGAGCAATTCCGAGACTTTAATCAAAGCCAGTATCTCTGCACTGTCAGGATATTTCCATCTTATCCTGGATCCACCGAGCCTCTTCACTGCTCCTATGGACTCGGGGTTACTATTGAGATGGTTGTGCAGGACGCCGCCTACTCTATGATGACCATTATGCGAGTCAGATCTGGTCTATTTCGGGACTCTGATTTCCGGTATATGCCAGGATCACTTCCGGGAGCACAAGGGTATCTCCAGGCTATCTATGCTGACCCCACCCAGGAGGATTCATGGACTCGCACTACTGCTGAGATGCTCGAGGATAAGGACCGTGAAAATCGGGCCTTGAGGTTAGAGCTCTTCAATACCCGTGCTGACCACTGGGCCACTTTGACTCGGTTCGCACCGGCGGTGCAGGCTGGATATTCGGATATGCGCGATCTCTATCCTGTGAGATCTGCTCTGCCGGACGTGATGGTTTGGCGTGATGTAGGAGGCATCACCCCACCTCGCGGTCCCCGCAGGCCACCGTCTGTTGGTCCAAGACCTCATCCTAGCCCCTATGGTCCACAAGCTCCGCGAGATCGTCTGTTTCCGGATGATCATGTTGAGCTTCCAGGCTATGGAGGTGACTTCTACGAGGACTACTACGGATCGCCTCTGAGTTAGTGGTAGTATCACTAGTTCGCACTAGCTGTGTCATCTATCGTCCCGCGTGACTCGTGGGATATGACCTAGTTTGTACTCTTTCCGGAGGTGTAGAAAAATAATGTATAGGAGCTTGGGATGCCTCCGATGAGATGTAATCCTCTTTCACCGTAATAGTACTTTGTTTGGTCTTGTACTAAACCCTGTATGGTGTGTATGACGATGGAATAAGAAGCAGTTTCTGGTTTTACCATGTCATACGGATGATCATCTTGCATTTCGAGTTATTCCTTACATTCTGTATCCTATGTCGGAATTTTAACATTCTGACTAAAATCATTGTCTTGTTTACCTAGGATGGTCAACACGCGCGCTAACCCTGCTTCTCAAGAGCAGGCCGAAGGCAGTGAAGGCAGGAATGAAAATCTGCCTCATCCTCCTTCCCTAGCCGAGGTTATGATGGAAGCTGAGAGAAACAAGCGGGAGACCAACCGTTTGTTGGAGCGTAGTGAACAGAATACAGCACACCATCAGAGGATTAACGTGGTGTCACTCAGTGATTTTATCAAATTGCATCCACCCACGTTCCACCACTCCGTCGAGCCTCTCGACGCTGATGACTGGCTTCGCAGTATCTCTCACAAGCTGCGTTCCGTGCTAGTAGCTGAGGCTGACAAGGTCACCTTTGCTGCATATCATCTTGAAGGCCCCGCCAGTCTATGGTGGGAGAATTATGGAGCTATGCGCCCAGCGGGCCATGTCACTACTTGGGCTGAGTTCAGCGAGGCTTTCCGTGAACATCACATTCCGGAGGGTCTCATGGACCGTAAACGTGAAGAATTTTGCAGTTTCACCCAAGGCCGACTTTCTGTGGATGTTTACAGCAGGGAGTTCGGTAATCTCGCACGATATGCAACCGAGGAATTTTCTATTGACGCCAAGAAGCAAGCAAGGTTCCGTAAGGGCCTAATTCTGAGCTTCGCCATGACCTCCGTCTGCATGAGTGCACATCTTTTCAGAAACTTGTCAACAAAGCCATCAGTGCTGAAACTGGTCAGACTGACTATGATGCAACACGCAAGCATGGCCGTGACATGGGTTCCTCATCCGGTGCTGGTCCTCAGAAGCGCCGCGTGTGGGTGCCCAACACCGCCCTGCCACCCAGGTTCACACCGAGGCCATCCTT
Organism: Triticum aestivum; assembly: GCF_018294505.1. Classification (NCBI taxonomy): domain Eukaryota; kingdom Viridiplantae; phylum Streptophyta; class Magnoliopsida; order Poales; family Poaceae; genus Triticum; species Triticum aestivum. Next base: position 61,182,258 of record NC_057806.1, read on the forward strand.
CCAGGCGCCTCGCCCTGTTCAACAGTCTGCACCGGCCAAGCCCTATGGTGGTTCAACCAACAATGCTCCTCCACGTACCAGTTCCGTGACTTGTTTCAAGTGCGGGGAATCTGGTCACTATATGCGTGAGTGTCCCCAGACCAACCCCAACCAGTCTGCTAAAGCTGTTGGCCGTGGCAAGCCGACAGGAAAAATATTCCACGCCAAGCCGGTCACCGCTTCACGTGGCCATGTCAACTGTATCTCTGCCGAAGAAGCTCAAGAGGATCCCAACGTCGTTCTCGGTACGCTTCTTGTTAATTGCCACCCGGCATCTGTTCTTTTCGATACAGGAGCCTCTCATTCTTTTATATCCGAAAATTATGCTCGTTTGCATAACGTTGCATTCTGTGACATGCCATCCACTATGGAAATTTCTACCCCTGGTTCTAGATGGCAGACCTCTAGGGTAAGTTATGGAAATGAAATCCAAGTCGACAGACTTGTTTTCCTCGCGTCTTTGATAGCCCTTAAATCTTCAGATATTAATATCATTCTGGGTATGGACTGGATGTCAGCTCATCATGCCCAAATTGATTGCTTCTCTAGGACTGTTCAACTCACCCATCCTTCGGGGAAGATAGTCAATGTCTTGACCCGAATAGCCAAGCGACAGTTATATTCTCTTAACGCCAGCCCTTTGCCAGACCTTGAGGACGTTCCGGTAGTCCGTGACTTCCCGGATGTCTTTCCAGAGGAGTTGCCAGGTGTTCCACCTGACAGGGATGTTGAGTTCGTAATAGACCTCATTCCAGGAACCGTTCCGATTGCTAGAAGACCTTATAAGATGGCACCCCTAGAACTAGCCGAGCTTAAGAAACAACTCGATGAGTCCTTGAAAAAGTGTTTCATCCGACCTAGCTCATCTCCGTGGGCTTGCCCCGTCCTATTCGTCAAGAAGAAGGATGGTACGGACCGGATGGTTGTAGATTACCGACCTGTCAATTTGGTCACAATCAAGAACAAATATCCGCTTCCCAGGATCAACGACCTGTATGATCAGCTCACTGGATCCTCAGTCTTCTCCAAGATGGATTTGAGGTTGGGCTACCATCAAATCAAAATCAGAAATGGGGACATTCCTAAAACGGCCTTTGTTACTCGTTATGGCCAATACGAGTACACCGTCATGTCCTTCGGTTTAACCAACGCTCCAGCCACCTTTTCTCGGTTAATGAACTCAATCTTCATGGAGTATTTGGATAAATTCGTCGTGGTTTACCTCGATGATATACTCATCTACTCCAAGAACGAGGAAGAACATGCCGAACATCTAAGGCTAGTGTTGAAGAAACTTCGAGAGCATCGCCTTTATGCCAAATTTTCTAAATGTGAATTCTGGTTGTCAGAAGTGACCTATCTGGGTCATGTGATATCTGGTAAAGGTATTGCTGTTAACCCTGAGCGAGTTCAAGCCGTCCTTAATTGGACTCCACCTGAATCGGTCAAGCAAGTTCGGAGTTTTCTAGGCTTAGCGAGCTATTGTCGTCGCTTTGTCGAGAACTTCTCCAAGGTTGCTAAACCTCTAACCGAACTCCTCAAGAAAGATAAGAAGTTCGAGTGGACTCCACAATGTGAGCACAGCTTTCAGGAACTGAAAAGACGCCTGACTTCTGCTCCCGTACTGGTACCGCCAGACTTCTCCAAAGACTTTGTTATCTACTGCGACGCCTCGCGACAAGGACTAGGTTGCATCCTTATGCAAGATCGACATGTAATTGCCTACGCTTCACGACAATTGCACCCACATGAGGAGAATTATCCTACTCATGATCTAGAGCTTGCAGCCGTAGTCTATGCACTTAAGACCTGGCGACATTACCTCCTCGGTAACCGTTGCGAAATATTCACGGATCACCAAAGTCTGAAGTACATTTTCACCCAACCGGATCTGAATCTCAGGCAAAGACGTTGGGTTGAGTTGATCACAGACTTCGATTTAGGGATAACCTACACCCCAGGGAAAGCCAACATCATGGCTGATGCGCTAAGTCGTAAATCTTATTGTAACAACCTGATGTTACAACAAAGTCAACCGCTTCTCCATGAGGAATTTCGGAAGCTTAACCTTCACATTGTTCCTCAAGGTTTTCTTTCCACCTTGGTGGCAAAACCTACCCTTACGGATCAGATTATCAAAGCACAGAAGGTAGATCCGGGAATCTCCCGCATCAAGAGAAACGTTCAGAAAGGAATTGCGAATTGCTTCTACGTTAATGATCAAGGGGTCGTATACTTCGGAAATCGACTAGTGGTTCCCAAAGTGCGCAACCTGAGGCGACTGATCCTTAAGGAAGCTCATGAATCTCCTCTCACTATTCATCCCGGTAGTACTAAGATGTATCAGGACCTACGCCAGAGGTTCTGGTGGACTAGGATGAAGAGAGAGATTGCTCAGTATACTGCAAATTGCGACGTCTGTCGTCGTGTAAAAGCAGAGCATCAACGGCCTGCTGGCACCCTTCAACCCTTAGATATTCCTGAATGGAAATGGGATAAAATTGGTATGGATTTCATTACCGGTTTTCCCAGGACCAAGAGAGGGAATAATGCTATCTTCGTCGTTGTCGATCGTCTTTCCAAAGTAGCCCATTTCCTACCTGTTCGTGAGAGTATAACCGCTAGTCAGCTGGCAGACTTATACATCTCCCGTATAGTGTCTCTTCATGGTGTTCCTTTGGAAATTAACTCGGATCGAGGAAGTCTTTTCACCTCTCGATTTTGGGAAAGTTTCCAAAATGCTATGGGAACCCGTCTCTCCTTTAGCACCGCTTTCCACCCTCAGTCGAGTGGTCAAGTGGAACGCGTCAACCAAATTCTAGAAGACATGCTTCGAGCCTCTGTTATCTCATTCGGGATGGACTGGGAGAAGTGCCTTCCATTTGCCGAATTCGCTTACAACAACAGCTATCAATCTAGCTTGGGTAAAGCCCCTTTTGAAGTTCTCTATGGACGACGGTGTCGAACACCCCTTAACTGGTCAGAGACCGGGGAAAGACAATTCTTTGGCCCGGATATGATTCAGGAAGCAGAAGAACAAGTTCGTATCGTTCGTGAAAAGTTGAAAACAGCCCAATCTCGTCAAAAGAGTCAATATGACCGAAAACATAAGGCTATGACTTTCGAGGTTGACGAGAAGGCTTATCTTCGGGTCACCCCTCTGAAGGGAACCCATCGTTTCGGTATCAAAGGCAAATTGGCTCCTCGTTACATTGGACCTTTTCGCATTCTCGCCAAACGAGGAGAAGTTGCCTACCAGTTGGAACTACCTCCGCACCTCTCCAGAGTCCACGATGTCTTCCACGTTTCTCAACTCAGGCGTTGCTTCTCGGATCCTATCCGTGAAGTGGACCACGAAACGCTTGATCTCCAAGATAATCTTACATATCGAGAGTACCCCATTCGTATCCTCGATCAGGCTGAACGTACCACCCGACGTCATAATATCAAGTTTCTCAAAGTTCAATGGTCGCACCATTCGGAGGATGAAGCAACCTGGGAAAGGGAGGATCGTCTTCGACTTGAGTATCCCGCCTTCTTCCCGGAGGAACCTAAATCTCGGGACGAGATTCTTTTGAGTGGGGGTGAGTTGTCACACCCTAGCTAGTCATGCATTAGAGTGTTGCATCATGTTTACTCTTTCATCAGAAACTTGAAATGGGGATCTGTGAAACCCTCAGAATCATTTTGAAAATGACCCAAATAAAAATTTCTCCAAAAGGGTCCAAGAAAATGCTCATGTTGCTCTCTGAAAATATTGGACAGAGATAAAAATCAAACCAATATTTTTAAGAGCTCATAGGTATTTATTTTGGGCATTTGGAATTAATGCATAAATATTTGCATTGGAAATATATTAATTATATATATTAATATATGTCCAAATATTATGCCAATTATAAAGGAGCTCTGGAATAATATATCTAGCTCCTGCAAAAATTGGCATAAGTTAAATAAATGATTTAATGTATTATTTAAATCAAAACAAATGTCAGAAATTAGAAAAACAGAAAATTAAATAACAGGAGGAGCTTACCTGGGCTCCTCCACTGTGCGGCCCAGCCAGCTGGCTGGCCCAGCCAGCAGGCGGCCCAGCCCGCCTCCCTCCTCTGTCGTCTTCGTCCTCGATAGAGGGAGGGGAGTGTGGCCGGCGCGCGCGCGCGCCACCGCGCCACGCCACCTGCTCGGCTGCCTGCCTGCCCTCCCCTCCTCGCTCGATGCCCCGGACGACGCCACGCCTCCCCCCCTGCTCTCTCTCACTCTCCCTCAGTTCCTCCCTCCTCTCCCTCGCTCTCTCTCTCACACGGCCGAACACCACCATCGCCGCCGTTCGCCACAGCAGCCGTCTCCGGCCACCCCTCGCTCCCCCGACTAGCTCAGGAGCTCCGCCTCGACCCCCTCTTCCTCCCCACCGCTCCACGGGTCTCCGGAAGCCCTGCATCGCCGCCTACGTCGCCGTTCCCCTCCTCGGCCACCGGAGGTCATCGCCGTCGATTCGCTGCACTCCGGCCGTCCCCGAGCCCGCTAACCATCCCTGCAGCTCCGCGGTGAGCCACCGATACGATTCCCCCTTGCCCCGTCGTCCCTAGCCTTCTGTAGCTGCCGCCCCCTTGAGCTCCGAAGCTCGACGCCGCCGACGATGTCGCCGTCGTGGCCACGGTCACCGTAGCGCCCAACCGAGCACACCCACGCACTCACCGCACCGCGTAGAAGCCGTAGGTGCCAACCCCGCATCCCCGCAGCCGTTGTAGCCTCGACCCCGAGCTCAACCGAGCTCCGGCAGCCGCCACGGTCGCCGCCGTCGACGGTACAGGCCACCCCAGGCACGGCCACCACCCCCGTTCGACGCGCGGGAGCAAGAGCTCTCCAACGAGCCCAAGCACGGCCTCGCCCATGCCCTGTAGCGCGATCCCGCATCGCGCCGCCGTCTCGGGCCTCGCCGGCATCATGTCGCCGGTGGGTTTGACCCACTTTGACCACGGCAGGACCCCCCCCTTGAGTCCCTGACAGGTGGGCCCAGCCCTGTAGCTAATTAGGATTAGCGCTAACCACTGTTAGTTAACCCCCCTGACACTGACCAGTGGGCCCCAGCGCCACTAATCCCTAATTAGGATTAATTTAAACCTGTTAAACCCCCCTGTCACTGACGTGTGGCCCCCACACGTCAGGTTTGACCCCAGACAGCCGCAGTTGACCACTGACGTCATGCTGACGTCATGCTGGCGCAATAATTATATTTCTGGATTTAAATTAAATCAGTAAATTCCAGAATATTATTTAAACTTCAAAAATTCATAACTTTTATTCTGTAACTCCAAATTGGACAAATTATATATGAAAAATGATCAGAAAAATCCAATCTATCCATCTGTACTATTTTCATGCATGATCAAACAAGTTAAATTGATGTTTTAAGCAGAACAAGGAAAAGCACTTTAAAAGGCCATGTTTGAGTTTGAAATTTGAATCTTTGATTCAAATTTGTTCAAACCCTTCTGGTTTTAGTTGCATTAGCCCAACACACTCATATTGCCATGTTTCATGCATGCATCATATTGTTGCACATTGTTTGGTGATGTTTGTGTATCGATGTTCTTGCGGCAGGTTCTGCCTTCGAGGAGTACCGTGATTACCCTAACGAAGAACCGTATCAGTGCATCGAACCATCAGGCAAGCAACCAACCATTTGATCATATCGATACAATCCCATGTTCTCGCTCCTGCTCTCTTTTACTGCATTAAGACAACGCGTTTCAAACTGCTGTGTGCTACGGTAGTTGAACCCATTTCCTCTGCATGACCTGTCATTGCCACAGTAACTAGATGAAACCCACTAGCATGTGTAGGAGTTGATTGAGCCATATGTATGTGTTGTTCCTACCTTGCTATGCCTGCTATGCTTAGAGTCGTGTCAGGTCTGGTTCATCTGGGTGATGGGCTAGAGTGAAATGTTATGTCGGTAATGAGAGTGGTGTGGTGAACACGATTTGGTAAAGGTATCGATGAGAGGCCATGTAGGAGTACATGGTGGGTTGTTTCATTGAAGCCGACCTTAAGCACTGAGATCTGTATGTGTGATTTAAGAATCAACTACTACCATGCATTGGGCCCGAAACCAATGGACCCTCTCGGCTTCTTATTCACCCTAGTTCTCCGTCCAGGAGTTGCAAGTAGTTTCTGGTGTTTGTAGCCTACTGGAGGCCGTGGACAGCGCTGACCGTAGGGGTGGGCTGTGATGCGGTAGGTACATGGCCGGGTGTACCGAATACCCGTTAGGTATCTCGGGAACCCTGTTCACATCGTTCGGGGCCGTAAGGGAAACCTCGGCCGGACTCCCTGCGGATGGAACCTGAATAGGCGATAAACCTGGACTGGAGGCTTAGGTGACTAGCTAGGTTGTGGCCGACACCCACGTTGGGTTTCCGCTTGAAGGTTGCCGAGTACACGTCGTGTAAACGACGGCAAGTGGTGAGAGCGTGTATGAAGGAGTACATCCCTGCAGGGTTAACATGATCTATTCGAATAGCCGCGTCCGCGGTAAAGGACTACTTGGTTGCCTATACAGTTCATAGACAAGTAAATGGAAACTACTAAAAGCCTCAAGATAAGTGTGAGTGCCGAGGATGGCTCTTCCGTAGGAAGACGGAGGTGGATCCTCGGTAGTGTATTGAAGTGGTGAGTAGTGGACTCGTGTGCGAAAAACCATTTCAAGTTGAGGTATCGTAGGATAGTCTAGCCAAGAGTCAAAGCTGGCTTGCTGCAATAACTCCACCAACCCTTCTTGATAATGTGCATGTATGTAGGATCTGATGTAAGTCTTGCTGAGTACCTTTGTACTCATGTTGCTATAATTTACATTTTTACAGAAGACGCTGCAACCCCTTCTGATGGGTTCTATGTAGACGTTGACATCAACGAGTAGGCTAAAGACCCAGGTGGTGACCCTGAGCTTGTGAAGGACCTTGTAGTATAGCTAGGCTTTCCAAGCCTCTTTTATTTTACTAGTTGTCTGTACTCAGACAAGTTACTTCCGCTGCTGGCTTGTATGACTGTATGACTTGAATGCTGGGTCGTGTGACCCATACCTTTGTGTATGTTATGTATGGCTCCCTGAGCCTTAAATAAAGTACTTGTGTCATAGAGTCATGTTGTGATGCTTCGTTGTATTTGCACATATCGAGCATATTGTGTGTATGATTGAAATGCTTGGTATGTGTGGGATCTGACTATCTAGTTGTTTATCTTTAGTAGCCTCTCTTACCGGGAAATGTCTCCTAGTGTTACCGCTGAGCCATGGTAGCTTGCTACTGCTCTGGAACACTTAGGCTGGCCGGCATGTGTCCTTCTTCGTTCCTGTGTCTGTCCCTTCGGGGAAATGTCACGCTTTGAGTACCGGAGTCCTGCTAGCCCGCTACAGCCCGGTTTACTGGAGTCCTGCTAGCCCAGTGCTACAGCCCGGACCCACTTGCTGATGACCGACACGTTCGAAGCTGGGTTATGGATGCCTGTCCCTGTAAGTCTGTTCCACTTTGGGTTTACGACTAGTCATGTCAGCCCGGGCTCTTTATCATATGGATGCTAGCGACACTATCATATACGTGAGCCAAAATGCGCAAACGGTCCCGGGCAAAGGTAAGGCGACACCCGTGGGGATACCGTGCGTGAGGCCGCAAAGTGATATGAGGTGTTACCGGCTAGATCGATGTGACATCGAGTCGGGGTCCTGACATTCCAACAGCAAACATTTATTTCCAGAATTATTTGAGCATTTAAATTATTTTATAGCATTTAAATGCCGAAATTCAAATACTTATGATTTAATTCAATGACCTTCTGTTGACCTAGAAAATTGTGCACCAATTTTGCCAGAGGTTCTAACCCAAGACAAAGAGGGTGAACTTTTTAGAAGGGTATTTCAGGTTCATTGAAAATAATTTTAGTAAACCCTAGTTGTTTCTAGGGGGGTGTTGGGGGTTTCTGCCTTCCCCATTTCAAATTTAAGAGAAATTTAAAACATGATGCACACTCTAATGCTTGAACTAGCTAGGGTGTGACATGATGTGCCGTTGGGGGTCTTCAACCTCACCGGTATACTCGCACATTAAACCAGAGCGGTGGCTTAGCGGCAAGACGCTCCACGATATCCAGCAATGCACAAAATCAACGGCTGTTAAACCGTTGGCCATAAAGGCCCGGAGCTTAGCGAGTTGAGGTGTATATTTGGCCCGTTCCGCAGAGCTTAAACGTTGTGGGAGTGGATGAGTGTTGGAAAGCCGGTGATCAAGATAGCCTGGAAGAGGGTTTTCATCTTCAGGGGAGGTATCTATGCAGTAGAACCAAGTTTGGTTCCATTCCTTAGGGTGACTGTGCAGTTTGACATGAGGGAATTCAACTTCTTTCCGCTTTTGAATAGAAACACCACCAAGTTTAGTGTTGGGACCATTTACAAATTCTATACGCCGGTTCAGATGAAAGAAGTCCCGGAACAGCTCAGCAGTCGGTTCTTCTTGTAAGTACACTTCACAGAAGACCTGGAAGTTGCATAGATTGGATACCGAGTTGGGTCCGATATCTTGAGGATGGAGTTGGAAACTGGCAAGCACATCTCGATAAAACTTTGACCCTGGCGGTTTGAAACCACGACCTATGTGGTCGACAAAGACCACAACCTCACCCTGCCTCGGGGTTGGAGGATTTTCTGCTCTTGGAACTCGCCATCGAATTTCAGTTTTCTTAGGCGAGGTGCCGATGCTGACCATTCTGTTCAACTGTTCCTCGGTGACATGGGAACGAGCCCAATTGCAAGCGGCAAACTGTTTGGCCATTCTGAAACAAAAAGCTGGAAAAGAAATGCCGGTTTACAAATCATTCACGGTGGTACGCGAGATGTAGTGGAGTAAAGATACACAGGTATGTGAAATTGCGTAAACCGGAGACTAATGCAATAGTGAATGACAAGGTCATATCAAGGGCATACATGTGTTATTAAACCGGACTATTACAATCAACGTAAAGAAGGTTTGCCGGTTTATTAGGGGACTAATGGTATGAGATAGATTGTTTTTTACAAGGGTAAACCGCCTACATGGTACAAAGGAAATAGATCTAAGGCAAAAAGGGATAAGTAAGGAAAAACAAGTTTCACAGGATCAATTGGGAATTTTGGATCTACCGAAGACAGAAAGGCACAAATATTTTGACCTAAAAAGGGTAGGACCCAAAGCAGGTTGTAAAAGTTCAGATCAGTTTTTCGTGTGCAAAAAGTTTGTGGTGGTAGCGGAAAATAAACCATTACGCGGAATATATCAACATTGAGATTTTCTATCCATAGACTAAGGGGGAACAGGAAAGAGCAGCACCGGAACTCTGATGAACTTCAATGAACTACGAAGAACAAGGAAATCCTAGACAGATATACAAGGGGGGAAAGAAAAGGACTTATAGTGACTGTTGATGCCATGGAGGAACACCGCAACTCTCTGGTAACAGTCAGGTTGATGCAGCGGCCTTTGTCGAAGCAGAGAAGAAGCTCGGTGACGGCGGCGGCGCTCAGGGGTAGAGGTGTCGCAAGGAGGAAGAAGAAGCGAGGGAGACGAAGGGGAAAAATGATAAGGACCCGTGGCCCTATTTATAAGGCAAAGCGATAAAACAACAAGTGCGGGAATCGAGGAGCTCAAAAATGGATAGTTAATAATTGTGTCGCCTCGATGACTGGATATGCATTAATGAAGGTAATCCTCAGCTTCAACGGATAGGTGACGTCAGGGCGGTTTATCATGATCCTGGAGTATGACGTCACGGCAGTTTACACAATCAAGGTGGAGATGCAAAGGAGGAGTTTTTTCTAAGTATTGAAGATTGACATGAACAAGTTCAAACCAATCTGGGGCCTAATGTTGGGGATATTACTACTGGACGTAAACCGGCCAGGAGTAGCCGGATTAGCTTTACGAAGATTAGAAGCCCATGAAGATGTAAGAATGATGGCGCTTATAAAGGCCCATGGCCCAGAGGCGAGTTAAGGCCTCTAGATGTAAACCGACCTAATTATGTAACTTGCATTGTAATTTAGGAAGTGTAGAGACCGAACCGGACACATTTATGATCCGGCTTTGGGACTCTATAAACCGGCGGGCGTCAACCTATGTATATAAAGGGACGACCCGACAGCGGTTTAGGGACGAAAGACAATAATTTGAGATCCAGACAAAGCGGATTCGATCCCAGGTCTTCGAAACCCTAGCAATACCAATCACAACTAGACGTAGGCTTTTACCTTCATCGAAGGGGCCAAACTAGTATAAACTCCCGTGTCCCCTTGTCCGGTTTAACCCCTTTAAGCTAACCCGTTGCGATGGCTCCACGACTAAGTCCTTTCATGAGGACATCTACCATGACAAACCCACAACAGGTAGAGTTATCGTTAAGGGAATCACCTAAAAAGTCCCCATATGTCTGTGTTTCTTGCCGTCTTGGCGTGTTTATCCTTCGAGAGGACCGATGACCAGACCACCCAATGGGGCCCGTGGGATTGAGACCTGAAAAGGAAATAAGTAAAAGTGAAAGTATGTGTGTATCCGATGTCGATTGAGCCATACTATGGACCACAAGCTAGCTATGCCTCCGTCGATGCCCATGGGATTTTGAGTGCGTAGTTATGTACGCACGGCACAAATGCCACCACTTTATCGGGACGGGGACGGAGGTCGGATTGCTAGTCGAGCTCCTGACGAGCCGAGCTCTCCTACTGCAGAGTAGTTCGGACCCTCTTAACGGTGTCCGTTCGCTCTGCAACCGAATTAATGTTCTGCTTGAGAAGGCCGCTTTGTACTTCTGCTGCTAAGGCAGCTGTGTGCTCTTCTGTACGGAGGGACGTTCCGTATTTCCGTTGACCGTTATGACGCTGCATGGACCAGGCATCTTGAGCTTGAGGTAAGCATAGTGTGGTACTGCGTTGAATCGAGCAAACATAGTTCGTCCGAGCAGTGCGTGATAGCTGCTGCGGAAGGGGACGATGTCGAAGATTAACTCCTCGATTTGGAAGTTATCCGGAGATCCAAAGACAACCTCTGGTGTGATTGAGCTCGCACAGCGGGCTTCTACACCTGGTATGACTCCTTTGAAGGTAGTCCTGGTGGGCTTGATTCGTGATGGGTTAATGCCCATTTTCCATGTTGTATCCTGATAGAGCAGATTGAGGCTGCTGCCTCCGTCCATAAGGACGCGAGTCAGGTGGAACCCATCAATTATTGGGTCTAGGACCAGTGCGGCTGAGCCACCGTGACGGATACTGGTCAGATGATCCTGACGATCAAAAGTGATCGCGCATGCTGACCATGGATTAAATTTTGGGGCAACTGGCTTTATTGTGTAGACGTCCCTGAGCGCGCGCTTACGCTCCCTCTTGGGGATGTGGGTAGTGTATATCATGTTCACCGTTTTGACCTGATGGGGAAACTTCTTTTGTCCCCCTATGTTTGTTTGCCGGGGCTCTTCGTCATCGTCCTTGCTTTGCGATCCGTTTTCCCTAATCTCGGCGTTTAATTTGCCGGCCTGTTTAAAAACCTAGCAATCTCTATTTGTATGATTGGGTGGTTTGTTTGGGGTGCCATGAATCTGGCACAGACGATCAAGTATGCGGTCCAAGCTGGATGGGCCCGAATTGTTCTTTTGGAACGACTTCTTCCACTGACCGGACTTAGAGCCACTGAATCCGGCATTGACCGCCGTATCCTCGGTGTTATCACTGTTGTTTCGACACTTGTATCTGTTGTGTCGAGACTTGTCTTTATTATTTTTAACTTCAGGGGTGCCGGCGTCGCTTGCATTGTTTTTGCTACGGGCCAACCAACTGTCCTCGCCCGTGCAAAAGCGGGTCATGAGTGCCGTGAGGGCCGCCATGGATTTTGGCTTTTCTTGGCCGAGGTGGTGAGCGAGCCATTCGTCGCGGATGCTGTGTTTGAAGGCTGCTAAGGCTTCGGTGTCCGGACAATTGACGATTTGGTTCTTTCTAGTTAAGAACCTGGTCCAGAATTTCCTGGCGGACTCTCCAGGTTGTTGAACTATGTGGCTTAAGTCATCGGCGTCTGGTGGCCGGACATATGTACCTTGGAAGTTGTCGAGGAAGGCTTCTTCCAAGTCCTCCCAGTTGCCGATGGAATTTTCAGGCAGGCTATTTAACCAGTGCCGAGCTGGCCCCTTGAGTTTCAAAGGGAGGTATTTGATGGCGTGGAGGTCATTGCCGCGGGCCATATGAATGTGGAGAATGAAGTCTTTGATCCACACCGCGGGGGCCGTAGTTCCATCGTATGATTCTATATTCATGGGTTTGAACCCTTCTGGGAATTCATGATCCATGACCTCATCAGTGAAGCAATGAGGGTGTGCGGCGCCTCTATATCGGGTTGTATCACGACGTAGCTCTGATGGAGTCCGTCTGCAGTTTTCAGCCCGTGCATGACTAAGTTTGTCACGTCTGAATAGGTGGCCGTCGTCGCGTGTCGAGGCACGTCCTCGAGATCCGTAGATTGACCTGGTGTGTCCTTGTTTATTGTTCAGGTTTTGCCGGAGGTCATATGTTGTGACACCCCAAAAATTTGGCCTTGTTTTAATGGAATAAAATTTTGCCAGGATTTAAAACTTTGAATTTTTGAGCTCCATTTTTGATTTTTAAATCATTTCCTTCCCTGTTATTATGAGTTTTTCCCAAAGAGAAAATTTTTGAAATGTGTTATTGGTCTTGATTAACCTCTCAAGTAAAACTTTCCCTTATCCAATATAACTAATTAACTAATTTAGTTGCTTGATCATTATTTTCTTGAAAAATGGTTTTTTAAGGTTAAATGGCCTTATTTGAACTACAACCATTTGATAAATTCACTTAAAATTCCCACAAAAATTTGGAGATGTCATGTGATGTTTTTAAATCACTTTTATGCAAAAATATATTTCATTCATGAAATATTTTGAGCCCTACACTCAATTTTTCTTCTCTGGTCCAGAGTGCATTTTGCACTACAACCTATTTAAATATTTCTTTAAAACTTCTACCAAAATTAGGGGAGGTCAGTAGGAGCCTATTATTTCACTTTGTGCAAAAACCTATTTATGTTCTTTGAAAAATTTGAGTGTATCAACCTCATCTTCATTCTGGACCAACTTGATGGTTTGTACAGCAACCATGTTTTTACTTGCTCTTTAACCCTTGATTATTTCTCCTACTTGTAGTCCCCCATGTTAAACCCTTAAGTCCAGGAGCATGCACCTTTTGGATCATTTTTGGTTCATGAAATAATGTCATTTATTCCCTGTCCAGAATTGAAATTCTGCTAAAATTACACTAGCAAGTTTCTGCTTTTGGCCAAATAACCTCACCACTCTCTCTTGCATCTAAGGAGATCTTGATCTGGAGATTTGGGCCACCCCAAGAGTTGCTTAGAAGCCTTTAACATTTTGTCAAACACCTGGTGTGCATGGCCAGTTTTGACATGATTTTGTCTTTGCATTGTGACCTTGCACCTCGGATCATACTAGCATGTCCACTAGGATTCCAGTTGCTCCTAACCTGGGTCTGTTAATTGCCAGCCTCGACCGTGACCTCTAGCGTGCTTTGGCATAGTGTCGAACACGTCTCGTGCACGCCCGGAGCGCGAGCAGAGCGCGCGTATTGCACGACCTGCGCCCGAGCTGACACACTGGCCCCACGACTTTGGCCCGCTCTGCAGCACCTCGCCACGCACTCCCCTTCTCACCGCAACACGCCAAGCAGCCCCGCCGCGCCCGACAGGCCAAGCGCTAGCCGCCGCCGCCGCCCGACAGCCTCTGGCCATGTCGGTGCCGCCCAAGCCACTCCAACTCGCCACCTGCCCCTGTGAGCAGTGCGTGCTCATCCACAGCTTCGTCCCTTAGCGCTCATCGCCGCCACGTAGCCCTAGCCACAGAGAGGCAGTTCGCCGGAGAGCTTATCCACGGCCGCCGCGGAACCGACCTCGTCACGCTATAAATGGACACCCCGAGCCCCTCTGAGCATGCACGCGACCTCAGGCCACCCCCATGGGACCCCCATAGCCCGCAATCGTCAGGGAAACACCGCCTTCCTCATCTCCGGCAACTCCTACCGCCGCCACTGTCTCGTTCACTCCGGCGCCATCAGGGCTTCCCCCTCTCCGTTCTCTTCACCAAGAGCTTCCACATCCTCCCGTGAGCCTTTTCCCCTACTTGATTTTGATCGGGAGCCAACGCCGCCACAAAGTCACTTCGCCACCAAAGCCTTCTTCCACCGCGGAGCTCGCCGCCGGCAGCTCACTCCGTCCCTGCCGACCCAACGACTACCGGGAGGACCGCCCCAACCTTACGGATCCATCCCCACCCTCGGGGGCCCACGAGGAGCAGCCAAACGCCGGCGACGATCGCCGGAGCCCCGCTCCGCTCGGGTAAAGGAGGGAGACGACGCGCGGCGACTGGTCAAACCTGACCAGTGGGCCAGGCAGGCCCACTGTCAGTGACACCCCGCGCCGTCCGCATGGTTAAGTGGAGGCGTAAAGCCTCAAGTACGCCTCCTCTGCACCGAAAGCGTATTTCTATCTGAATCGTTTTCTTTTCTGTCTTATTTTAAAAACAGATTTGACCAAATCTTTGACTGGCTATAACTTTTTAAATATAACTCCAAATGAGTTGATTCTTTTTCCTACCTTCCTTAAATTTGGTCTAGTTTATTTTAAGATTTATTTGAAAAAATTTCAAACAACTTTTTGGTTCTGTTTTTGAAATATGTGTTAATTCAAATACATTTTTAAATAGGATTTTGGGGAGAGAGAAGAAACTTTCAAAAGTTTTGGAGTGCACCCTGCCTTTCCACACATTGAAGGCAAGCATTCTGAACCCCGGCATAATATGTTTGGTGTGATCGTTGATGCATTTATAACACCACCGCATTTCGGAGGACTTGTTATTTCATGTGATATGCTCATATGCATGGGTGCATGTTGTTGATTTCCATGCTGTTGGAAATGGACACACTTGTGATGATAATCACCCTCATATGCCTTGCATGCATACCGGCAGGAACCCGGGAAAACCTCTGCCTTGGGTAGGCATGAGTTTGTCGCCGGTCTCCGTCGAGACGGTTATGTCTGGTATGGCATGGTAAGGTGATATGAGAGGTGACTCTGTTGGATGAAATATATTCGTCATGCTAAACATGCAGGGAATACTTAAACCTCCTGAGTCGACCGTAGACCGAGTCTTGTTCCAGTAAACCCCATACTTGTTTCGTACTACCACTCGTCTCTACAGCAAGTAGAGTACGGTTCAGTAAGTTGTCAACCTCTTTCCAGCACACACCGTACAGAGAGGCCATGGTGGAAGATACCGATTGTAGCTGGTGGGCAGGCCACCTGGTCCGGGGGCATGGGTGTTTCCGGTTGGGACCGAGAGGGGAGGCCACCCCTTAGAGCATGCGATATAAATTTGATCCCATGCTACGCGAGGTTGTAGCCTCCCCACTTAGAGTTTGCTTAACAGGTGTCGTGGGTGATTCCAGACACGTGTGAAATAAGCTGGTGTGTGCAAGTTAGGTGTGTTTTCAACAAAAAGACCGTAGACGGAATTAGTCCTGCTGGACTAGAGAAATCCATTACTCGTGGGTAAAGAGTACACCCTCTGCAGAGAATAAACCTATTCGAATAGCTGTGTCCATGGTTAAGGATTACAGTCTGGGATGGGTCAGATGTCGGTCTTAGCGTCGGTCTTCGGGGGTGAAACGGTTAACCAGAAATGGAATTACTGCTTGTGACTTGTGACTTATTATTATTGTTGACTAACCCGTGATATTATTGTTATTACCGAATATCTCTGGGATGGTTCTACCTCCGGGATATTCATTATGATTGTTTCTTTTAAAGCCCTTTATGTGGTGTCGCTCAGACGCCCGACTGTGGCATTTCTTTTTAAGCCCTTTATGTGGTGTCGCTTAGACGCCCGACTGTGGTATTTCTTTTAAAGCCCTTTATGTGGTGTCGCTCAGACGCTCGACTGTGGCATTTCTTTTAAAGCCCTTTATGTGGTGTCGCTCAGACGCCCGACTGTGGCATTTCTTTTAAAGCCCTTTATGTGGTGTCGCTCAGACGCCCGACTGTGGCATTTCTTTTAAAGCCCTTTATGTGGTGTCGCTAAGACGCCCGACTGTGGCATTGCTTGTTATTTGTTTCATAAATTTTTTTTACTACCATGTTATTGCATTTTTATAAATAACTTGCTTGCATGCATCAGAGTTTCATTTATCTATTGTGACTGACGTCATGAGCATAAAATATTTTTAGCACATCATTGTTATATTATACCTGTGTTCATAATGTTTGCGAGTACATTCAAAGTACTCACTGGCTTGTCCCTGGCTATTGTCTTGGCCAGATTATCTTGCACGGAGAGGAGCGACACGATGCCAGCCCCGGAACCCACTCAATGGAGATAGCAGCCTCGCGAAGATAGGAATTAACCTGGTCAGCTGTTCCCGTGGGAAATGGAGTCCCATTGACCCTGACGTCTCACAGACCGCTTCTGCCATTAACCACTAGAAACCCTTTGTTGTACTCACAGGCCAGAATGGTCTTGTACTACATGTTTTGTATTTTGCTTGGAATTTCTGTATCAAGTTGGAGCCTCATCAGCTAACAGTAATCCTGGGGCTGATGAGCACGACGGTCTTTTCTGGAAATTTATTACCCGGAAAACCCGGTCGTGACATATGTATGGCCGTGGGCTAATTTACCCCTACCTGTGCGATGAGGCATGGCTGGCTGGTGTTCGGCGTTAGTTACCGTTTTGTCCCGACCACGTGGTGGTCGGTCAGCCGCATTGAACGATGGTGGTATGTATTCCTGCGCCTCCTCGTCAAACTGAGGTAGCAATTTGTGCTTTGGGTAACTTTTGGTTGGGCGCTTGAGTCCGTATTCTTCGGCTACTAGGACATCGGTCCATTTATCATTGAGCAGATCTTGATCAGCTTGAAGCTGCTGCTTCTTCTTTTTCAGGCTCCTTGCAGTGGCTATTAGCTGGCTCTTGAAGCGCTCCTGCTCAAGAGGTTCCTCCGGCATGATGAAATCGTCAGTGCCGAGGCTTACCTCATCCTCGGAGAGCGGAAGATAACTTCCGTCCTCTGAGTATTCGTGCGTGGCCTGTTTACCAAGGCTAACCTGCCCATCTTCCCATTCATATTTTTCATTAGCTGTTTCAACGGGGTCTTCGTTATCTTCGGGACCTTCTGGAGTGTAATCTTCTCCTGTGCCAGTGTTGTTGTCTTTATTGCAGCGTGACTTAGAGCGGCGCCCCTTACGCCGGCGCTTGGATTGTATTTCGGAAGGTTTTTCCTCGGCTAGATCTTCCTTGTCATCGCCGTTGTTCTCCTTTGGTGCATCCACCATGTATACATCATACGAGGAAGTGGCCGTCCAGCGTCCGGTGAACGGTGGTTTCTGGGCCTCTTCTTCTCCGGCATCGTCATCCATACCGTCGATGTCCTCGGAGTCGTAATCAAGTGTGTCAGTTAAATCCTCAACCGTGGTTATGAAGTGGGTGGCGGGTGGGGAGAAAAATTCTCCATCGTCAGCCCCTAGTTTTAACCGGATATAGTTCGGCTATGAGTCCTCCGCCAAGGACAGATTCTTTAACGAGTTTAGCATGTCGCCCGAAGGCGAGTGCTGGAAGATGTCTGTGGCGCTGAATTCGAAGATCGATAAACGATCGAGTTCGGCGTCCGCGGGCCCAAATGATTCGGAACTTATGGCCAGAAACGAGTCCGGAGTCCCGATGGCACAGGTATCGTGTGAGATCAAGTCTATGTGTGGCTCCAACGCTGGCCTCCGTGGTGGGGTCAAGTCTCCGATCCTTGGATGCCGCAGTGTGCTCTGGGTCTAAGGCCAGAGTGGTCACAGGAGGTATCTCCTGGATGCGGTCTGACGACAGATTTAGGTCATGTTCGTCAAGGTGACCAGGAGTGATCGCCGCGGTCTCGAATCCTGTGAAGATCAAATCTCCACGGATGTCCGCAAAGTAATTCAAGCTCCCCAATCTGACCTGATGGCCAGGGGCGTAGCTATTGATCTGCTCCAGGTGGCTAAACGAGTTGGCCCGCAGTGCGAAGCCACCAAACACGAAGATCTGTCTGGGGAGGAAGGTTTCTCCTTGGACAACATCACTATCGACGATTGAAGGGGCCATCGAACCTTTCGTCGATGGCACAGCGGAACTCTCAATGAAAGCACCAATGTCAGTGTCAAAACCGGCGGATCTCGGGTAGGGGGCCCTGAACTGTGTGTCTAAGGTCGATGGTAACATGAGACAGGGGACACAATGTTTTACCCAGGTTCGGGCCCTCTCTAGGGAGGTAATACCCTACGTCCTGCTTGATTGATCTTGATGAATATGAGTATTACAAGAGTTCATCTACCACGAAATCGTAATGGCTAAACCCTTGAGGTCTAGCTCGCGTGGTTATGATAAAGTATATCTCCTCTCCGGACTAAGTCCTCCGGTTTATATAGACACCGGGAGGATCTAGGGTTACACAAGGTCGGTTACAAAGAAAGGAATCTACATTTTGGTCTCCAAGCTTGCCCTCCACGCCAAGGAGAGTCCCATCCGGACACTGGTGCAGTCTTCGGTCTTCGTGTTCTTCATAGCCCATCAGTCCGGCCCATGGCTAACAGGCCGGACGCCCGAGGACCCCTTAGTCCAGGACTCCCTCAGTCATCAAGACTATCTTCTGGCGCCGTTGCCGGGGAGTGAAGCGCCCTTGGTAAGTGGAATTTGGTAAGGAAAAATTTATATAGTGTGCTGAAATTTACTGTCACTTGTTACTATGGAAAATAATCCTTTGAGGGGCTTGTTCGTGGTATCTTCACCCCGACCAGTAGAGCAAAGAGTTGCTCCTCAACCTAATGAACCTACGAAAAATGTTTACTTTGAAATTCCTTCTGGTATGATAGAGAAACTGCTAGCTAATCCTTTTACAGGAGATGGAACATTACATCCCGATATGCACCCAATCTATGTGGATGAAGTTTCTGGATTATTTAAGCTTGCAGGTATGCCCGAGGATGTAATCAAGAAGAAGGTCTTCCCTTTATCTTTGAAGGGAAATGCATTGACATGGTTTAGGCTATGTGATGATATTGGATCGTGGAACTACAACCAATTGAAATTGGAATTTCATCAGAAGTTTTATCCTATGCATCTGGTTCATCGTGATCGTAATTATATATATAATTTGTGGCCTCGCGATGGAGAAAGTACCGCTCAAGCTTGGGGGAGGCTTATGTCAATGTTATATTCATGCCCCAATCATGAGATCTCAAGATAAATTATTATTCAAAAAATTTATGCTTGGCTTTCTCTCAATAATCTCTCCATGCTCGATACTTCTTGTACTGGTTCTTTTATGATGAAGACTATTGAATTCAGATGGGATTTATTGGAAAGAATTAAATGCAACTCTGAAGATTGGGAACTCGACGAAGGTAAGGAGTCAGGTATAACACCTAAGTTTGATTGTGTTAAATCATTTATGAATACCGATGCTTTTCGTGAATTTAGCACTAAATATGGACTTGACTCTGAGATAGTAGCTTCTTTCTGTGAATCATTTGCTACTCATGTTGATCTCCCTAAGGAGAAGTGCTTTAAATATCATCCCCCATTGAAGTAAAAGTAGTTGAACCTATTAAAGTTGAGGAAAAGACTATCACTTATAGTGTTGATCAGATTGTTCCTACCGCTTATATTGAGAAACCACCTTTCCCTGTTAGAATAAAGGATCATTCTAAAGCTTCAACTGTGGTTCGTAAGAGTAATGCTAGAACACCTACACCCTCTGAGCAAATTAAAGTCGAACCTAGTATTTCTATGGTTAAAGATCTCTTGGTCGATAATATTGATTGGCATGTTATTTACTTTTGTGATGAAGCTGCTAGAATTGCTAGACCCAATACTAAAAATAAACATGGACCTGTTGTAGGCATGCCTGTTGTTTCTCTTAAAATAGGAGATCATTGCTATGATGGATTATGTGACATGGGTGCTAGTGCGAGTGCAATACCTCATTCTTTATACGATGAAATTATGCATGATATTGCACTTGCTGAGATAGAAGGTATTGATGTTACAATTAAGCTTGCCAATAGAGATACTATTTCACCAGTTGGGATTGTTAGAGATGTTGAAGTCTTGTGTGGGAAAGTTAAATATCCTACTAATTTTCTTGTTCTTGGTTCCCCACAAGATGACTTTTGTCCCATTATATTTGGTAGACCCTTCTTGAATATTGTTAATGCCAAGATAGACTGCAAAAAGGATATTGTTTCTATTGGTTTAGGGGATATGTCTCATGATTTTAATTTTACTAAATTTCATAGACAACCCCATGATAAAGAATTGCCTAGTAAACATGAAATTCTTGGTCTTTGTCGGTGTCAAAACCGGCGGATCTTGGGTAGGGGGTCCCGAACTGTGCATCTAGGATTGATGGTAACAGGAGGCAGGGGACACGATGTTTACCCAAGTTCGGGCCCTCTTGATGGAGGTAATACCCTACGTCCTGCTTGATTGATATTGATGATATGAGTATTACAAGAGTTGATCTACCACGAGATCGTAGACGCTAAACCCTAGAATCTAAGCTATGGTATGATTGTTGTATATTATCTATCGACTAGCCTGGCCTCATTTTAAAAAATGCACCAAAGGCCTAGGATAACAAGAGTCCTAGCCGAATACGCCGTTGGGGAGGAGTCCTTATAACACCCCGGATGTAACTTTCCCAATTTGTACTCCAACTCTTGCCGTTTCCGGCGTTAAGTTATATTTATTTCCTCAGGTTAGGGTTTTGTCTCCGTGTGTTGTTGTCGTTGTCATGCATCTCATATCATGTCATCATGTGCTTTGCATTTGCATACGTGTTCGTCTCATGCATTCGAGCTTTTTCCCCGTTGTCCGTTTTGCATTCCGGCGCTTCGTTCTCCTCCGGGGGTCATTTCTAGCTTTCTTTCGTGTGTGGGGATTAAACATTTCCGGATTGGACCGAGACTTGCCAAGCGGCCTTGGTTTACTACCGGTAGACCGCCTGTCAAGTTTCGTATCATTTGGACTTCGTTTGATACTCCAACAGTTAACCGAGGGACCGAAAAGGCCTCGTGTGTGTTGCAGCCCAACACCCCTCCTATTTGGCCCAAAACCCACCTAACTCTGCTCCATCACCTAGAGCGTTCGATCACGATCGCGTGGCCGAAAACCGCACCTCATTTGGACTCTCCTAGCTCCCTTTATGCCTATATATACCTCCCCCATTTCCAAATCCGGATCTCTCCCCGTCCAACCCTAAAAAAAATCTCCGCCGCAGCCGGACAACGTCCGCGCCGAGCCGGACATGTACGGATCCGCCACCGCCGCCACGTGGCGCCGCCGTGCTCCTCCCGCCGCCGGCCCGTCCCGGCCCGAAGCCGGCC